>NC_058110.1:36879926-36909926 GCF_914725855.1 Thunnus albacares | reverse complement strand
CGATCAGTAGTATCGATCAGTAGTCAATCTGAATTTATTACTTGTGTGTTTAAGCATCTCATTTAGTTTTGAGGTTTCTACTTAACTTTTTTTCCAGGTCTTACTCAGTAATCAGGAGGTCCAAACGGTTCTGGTTCTAACTTAACTTTTCACTTATATGTGTTTGTTCTTTCGTCATGAATGTTCTAGAAGAGATTTGGTCTAAAGCTGCTGTAGCATAATCAATAACGCTGCTGCCAAGGTTTGAACAATATGTATAACGTCCAGAGGACGTTCCAGCCTTCCATCGACACCGTACAGACCCAGCACTCTGCTGACCTGCAGGACTTGTTCTCGTGTTCAGGGTTGGGGTTAGTACACCGTACAGACCCAGCACTCTGCTGACCTGCAGGACTTGTTTGTGTTCAGGGTTGGGGTTAGTACACTGTACAGACCCAGTGATCCAGTACAGTGATGTAACTGTCACCTTCAGTACTGGTAAAGTCTAGCTCCTCACCAGTTCCAGCTTATAAATGTCCAGTGATCAACACAAACTTCTGGGCCCAGAAATAACTGATCTCTTCTTCTACGGTGGCGAAAATCTCCTCAGTGAAATATGGAGATTCTGTTGGAAGAATATAAATTGCAGTCAAAATTATATCTTTTAAAATTTTTAACCAAATGTGACATTTCCCTTTTTCATTATTAAGGCCTGAGCAGGAAAGGTCCCCAGCACTGAAAGTTTTTCTAAAGATGATTATTATTATTATTATTATTATTATCATTATTATTATTGTTATTATTATTATTATTATTATTATTATTATTATTATTATTATTATTGTTATTATTATTATTATTATTATTATTATTATTATTATTATTATTATCATTATTATTATTGTTATTATTATTATTATTATTATTATTATTATTATTATTATTATTATTATCATTATTACAGTATGCCATTGCATTTATGATGGACTTGCACACACATCAGAACTGGCTCGTGGGCTAAAGCGCCTCCAAACGCAGGGCTATGTTGAGATACAAATGTTCATAAAATTCATTGGGATTATTGCTCACATCATCCTGGCCATAATACATATTTTTTCAAATTTTTTCACCAGACAGGAAGTCAATTTTAATTTTAACAACACATGTTTGAGGCCTTGTTGATGCAGTAAAACTAATATTTCAATTAGTATCACATTTAGGTTTGGGTGTCACATTTCTTAACCTAATTACTTTTAGCATTTTTGAGAAAACAAAAAGAAACAAAACTCTGCATATGTATCAGAAGTGATGTAACTTGATATCTGATATGGATCTTGGGTTTGGGATGCTAAAATGGCACAAGCAGACCCCCTAGAAAAGCCCCCACCTTTAAATTTGACATAGATGTACAACATTTGATCTCCAGACTTATGAAAAGACTCTAATTCTGTTGATGGGACTATAAACTCTGTATAGTTAGGGGCACAGCCAGTGGGGGCATCTCCTTTGCACCAGGGGTCCGTTTCACAAAGCAGGTTTAGTGAAAACTCAGAGTCTGTTCACCCTGAAATGAGGGAAACTGAGTTTTCCGTTTCAAAAAGGGAGGTAACTCAAACCAGAGAA
Source organism: Thunnus albacares (assembly GCF_914725855.1). NCBI lineage: Eukaryota > Metazoa > Chordata > Actinopteri > Scombriformes > Scombridae > Thunnus > Thunnus albacares. The sequence continues at coordinate 36,908,324 of NC_058110.1, read as the reverse complement.
AGAGGGATAACTCTAGCCTGTTTCACAGAGAGGGGTAACTTAAGCTCTCGGTCAGTTACCGTAGTAACAGACTCTATGAACCTAACCTGGTCGGGAACAGGTTTTTCTCAATGAACCTCGAGTTTCTCTCAGTCTCCGCCCTCTTTCAGAGCCACACACTCCATTTGATTTCCTCATTCATTCATTCATTCAGTCAGCAGGCGAGTTTTGGCGTAGCCTAGTTCTGCCGTCTGTCATTTAAAACAATCAGAGTCAGTATATTAGAAGTCCATTAGACACAGTAACATCTTTCACTAACATGGCATGTCCTTTTGATAATGATCCCGTGGATAAAGGTGCAGCATTACTGCGCAGAGAATTAAATATTCGTTGAGAGATGATTATCAGTCCGCGCATAGATGTTCTAGCATTTCCAGCCAATTATCTTTTTGAGCGGTACCGTTTCACGTCACAGTCCATCATCTACATACAAAACCTAATCCGTCCTTACATTTGCAACATTACCAATCGTAATCATGCTCTCACATCCCAGCAGATATTGTATGTTGCGCTGCGTTTCTTTGCAAACGGAAGTTTTTTGTACAGTGTCGGGGCCAGCCACTGGCCTTCCTATAGTCTGGCTTAGGGCCAGCTCCTCTGCCTCCGTTAGAGGTGGCGGTGCTGGACCACCACCCGTTTTACGGGCATCTGCCTTCTTTCTGTTGGCTGAGTAGAAGTCTGTGTTAGTTATTTAGTTAATTATTTAACAGAACATGATGTAGATGAGAAGTTATTTATGTGTGTGAAACCAGCATTATGTTGGGGATAAAACAGCTGCACAGTCAAACAGCCACTTAATATTTACTTTACAATGTAAAACATGATCAAAGTGAGGTTCCCCCATGAGATTATGCCGAGGTCTCACCTGTTTGAACAATGTTTTTATATTTCATCCTAAACTGCTGCCAAGTGCGCTTGGACCTAAATGAAATAAATTAATAAGCGACCAATCAAGCAGTTTTCCTCTGTAATATTATTGTGATTACAAAGGACTACATTTAAATTTACGCATTGACCCGAGCAGCGATGTTCTCCCACGCCGTCTCCCTCTCTTTTGCAGCTGCAGCGGTGTTGTACTTCTTTTTGAAAACATGTTCAAACTCGCCGTATTATCGCATTAAGATTTCTAGTTCTAGTGGGGTGAAAAACGCCGCCCACCTCTTCCCTGTTGCCATGGTGACTCGTTGAATCGGGGCTCCATTGATGCTGGCTTTTTATAGTTGTGGTGCACGCGCTTAACTCCAGGTGAAACTACTCCGAGTTGATTAAACTGACTCAAATCAGCTGTTCTGGAACCGGAAACTCAGAGTTTCTTGTCTCAGAGTAGATCAACTCAGAGTTCAGGATTAGACTCAGAGTTTGTTGAACCTGCTTTGTGAAATGGACCCCAGAACTTTGAAAAACCCTGTGGATACATCAAACTGTCATGGAGTTTTACCCAAAAAGCTGTTTTCAACCACAGTAAATTCACTCAGGCGGTAGGCTATATGTTTTTGAATGACAGGTTGTGTTTGTTTCATGTGTGATAGTCATGATCATCTGACAGATTATTTAGTACTTAAACACATCCTGAAGTTTGCCATGTCACAGTTTTTCAATATACAGCTTTAAAGTTATATATCTGCATAAATATGACGTAAAACACAAGTCCTAAAACTAGATAAAGTGAACCCAATTAAACAAATGAGTCAAAAAAATAAAGTTTTTCATTTATTTATTGAGGAAACTGATCCAATCTAACATATTTGTGGGGGATAAAGTATGTGAACCCTTGCTTTCAGTAACTGGTGTGACCCCCTTTTACAGCAATAACTTCAACCAAACGTTTCCAGTAACTGTTTATCAGCTCTGCTCATCAGCTTGGAGGAGTTTTAGCCTGTTCGTCCTCACAGAACAGTATCAACTCAGGGATGCTGGTCGGCTTCTTTGCATGAACTACATGTTTCAGGTCCTTCCACAGTATTTCTACAGGATTAAGGTCAGGACTTTGACTCGGCCGTTCCAAAACATTAACTTCCTTCTGCTCTAACTATTCTTTGGTAGAATGACTTGTGTGTTTAGGAGTATTACATGCTTGTTCTTGGTGTGATTGTTGTTCAGTACCTCCTGTGGAGGGTAACAGTGCTGTTGGACACGATCTGCCTGACAGTCGACTGGTGGAGTCTAAACTCTTAAGAAATGGTTTTGTGATCCTTTCTAGCCTGGTGAGCATCAACAACTGTTTTTGTTTGAGCCATGACACACTTCCACAAACCTCTGTTGTGAAGCTCAGACTTTAATAGTGAAGACCCAGATTTCTCTTCTTTAAATAAGGCAGGGCCTCCCAGACTCACACTGGAGTGTCATCTCATTGATTGACTCTAATTTCCCCTTCAAATGTTTTGATAAATCTAGAGGTTCACATACTTACACAAATATGTAACATTGGATTTTCCTCAATAATTAAATGAACAAGTGTAAAGTTTTTGTCTCATTTGTTTAACTGATGTCTCTTCATCTAGTTTTAGGACTTGAATGGAAATCTGATCATGTTTATACAGAAATAGAGCCCAAACTTCCAGGCAGCAGCAGTGTAAAAGTCAGTCAGGTTTAACTGTCAGGAGTCATTGTTGTTCTCTAATGTGTGTTACAGCAGGCTGCAGCTACAGTCTGCAGGACCAGGATGAGGAATGTTTTGTGGGGTCAGTGTGTGTGTGTGGGGGGGGGGGGACACATCGCCTGGGGGAGGGTTAGTGGGCGCAGTGTTTCTTTTGTCTGCACTGGTGCGAGGCATGTGCTGAGAGTGCAGAGTACATCTGTCACAACTGTGACAATGAATACAAAAGGAGAATTTATCTCAGTAATACACGAAATTAAATGTGTTGTTTTTATGCTGCTATACTGTTAAATTTTCTTTTAAAATCTTTTAAAAGTTTCACTGTTCATACTGTCGTAAAACGTTTGATGGAATTAAACATCGGAAACGGAACTACGGTTGACTGTGATTGGTCGGGATCTGTCTCTACGGTTGACTGTGATTGGTCGGGATCTGTCTCTACGGCTGACTGTGATTGGTCGGGATCTGTCTCTACGGCTGACTGTGATTGGTCGGGATCTGTCTCTACGGCTGACTGTGATTGGTCGGGATCTGTCTCTACGGTTGACTGTGATTGGTCGGGATCTGTCTCTACGGCTGACTGTGATTGGTCGGGATCTGTCTCTACGGCTGACTGTGATTGGTCGGGATCTGTCTCTGCTTTGTATCTCTGACAGTTCAAATTCCTGGTTTAGAGTCAGTTAGTTCAATAATTTGGTCGACACTGATAAGTGGTTATTGATCAGTGCTGGTCTGAGGTTGAGTAGTATTGAATGTTATTGATCAGTGCTGGTCTGAGGTTGAGTAGTATTGAATGTTATTGATCAGTGCTGGTCTGAGGTTGAGCAGTATTGGGTGTTATTGATCAGTGCTGGTCTGAGGTTGAGCAGTATTGGGTGTTATTGATCAGTGCTGGTCTGAGGTTGAGCAGTATTGGGTGTTATTGATCAGTGCTGGTGTAAGGTTGAGCAGTATTGGGTGTTATTGATCAGTGCTGGTCTGAGGTTGAGCAGTATTGGGTGTTATTGATCAGTGCTGGTGTAAGGTTGAGCAGTATTGGGTGTTATTGATCAGTGCTGGTCTGAGGTTGAGCAGTATTGGGTGTTATTGATCAGTGCTGGTCTGAGGTTGAGTAGTATTGGGTGTTATTGATCAGTGCTGGTGTAAGGTTGAGCAGTATTGGGTGTTATTGATCAGTGCTGGTGTAAGGTTGAGCAGTATTGGGTGTTATTGATCAGTGCTGGTGTAAGGTTGAGCAGTATTGGGTGTTATTGATCAGTGCTGGTCTGAGGTTGAGCAGTATTGAGTGTTATTGATCAGTGCTGGTCTGAGGTTGAGTAGTATTGGGTGTTATTGATCAGGTTTCTGCTTTGTGGTCCTTGTTGCACCACTCCTCCTATTTCAGCCTGTTTAGATGCAGAGCTGTTTGCAGTGAGACCTGCTTCACTGGCTGGTTTATGATAGACATCATGTAGGTAATGAAGCTGTGATCTGTGTCTGCAGGGCCGTCCTGATCTGTGCCTGGGCAGAAAAAGGAGCCGATGCTTTGGGTCCCGACGGTTCGGTCGTCCACTCGGACGCTTTTCCTCCTGAAACTCTGGTCGATACTCTCGGAGCCGGAGACACTTTTAACGCTGCTGTCATCTACAAACTGGCCAATGGTGAGACTTCACAACTGTCCAACTTTCAAACTGATGATGTAATAATCTGCCAATCATGGTGAGTGCAAAACATCATAACTTATTGCAGATTGTATAATAACTAAAGACATTATGAGTTCAGTGGCAACTGTTCTGTTAAAAATGTAATAACTCAACATTTATTGTAATAACAAATTAAAATGTAATGTTTCAGGTTCGATATGTAGCACAGATCACCTCCTGGCCTGTATGGTCCACTTGTGATCCGTGTTGCTCAGACTGACGATCATAATGAAATCAGGATGAAGATCAGAGTCTTCTTCATTCTGTTGATGAAGATCAGAGTCTTCTTCATTCTGTTGATGAAGATCAGAGTCTTCTTCATCCTGTCGGATCAGACTCTAAACTCTTCTGTAGTTTATTTACTTTAATAAATAAATGAATAATGTTTCTGTCGACAGGTGGAAGTCTACAGGACGCTCTGACCTTCGGCTGCAGAGTCGCCGGCAGCAAGTGTGGTTTCCATGGTTACGACGGCATCGCCGAAAAGTTTACTGACGGCTGAAAATGAATAAACCGTTTGATGTTTAATTGTGAGATTAATTGAGAGAAGTGTGGTTCCAGACCTTTACTGTGAATTATTATCACTTATTACTTTATTATTATATTAAAATAATTATCGGTTTGATAAAAACTGTGAATCTTTATTAATCAACGTGTTTCGGACCTGATGATCTATCTGATAATATGATCATTAACGGATAGTTTATTGATTAATAACTAATAGTTAACTGTTTGATGATTGATTATTCACTGTTAACTGCTGATGAAATGATAGTTAAGTGGTTATTAACTGTTTATTAGCTGATGATCGATGTGTCATTCAGTTCCAATAAATGAAGTAAAAACTAATTAACTGCTGAATGTTTGTCTGATTAGAGGAGAATCTGTCTGATGATGTTCACTGATTCATTCATTCATCAAACTGTACTTATTATTAATAATAATAAACTTTATTTATATTATTATTATTAATAATAATAAACTTTATATTATTATTATTAATAATAATAAACTTTATTTATAGCACAATGCATAAAGTGCTTCACATTAAAGCATCAATAAAAACAAGCGGGAAAATTAAAAAAGTGATTTCAGTGATTTGAAAAACCAATAAAAGAACTTTAAGAAACCAATAATATTAAATCCAATGTGAGGATTTTAATACTGGACTAACGTGGACTTCCTGTCTGGTTTAGGGTTAGAACACGACGAGCTGCATCAGTCCAACCTGCTGCAGATAAAACATGTCTGAACTTTACTGTGTCTGTCTGGAAGAGAAACGATCTGCCCCCCCCCCCCCCCCCCCCCCCCCCGCCCCGCCCCCATCAACCATTATTAAACCAAAGTATTGAATCATCGTGAGTCTCGTTACAGCAGCTGTTTGTTGTATAAAACCGTTTAAAAGTCGTCGTAAGTAACAACAAACTGATGAAAGTTTTATGATACGACTGATATTCAGAAATCACAAATAACTCGATATATATTGATTAATAATCATCAGTAATGTGGATCTAATGACTCAGTGGTTAAATAATAGAACAGCTGGAGCCTCGTCTCACATCACCATATCAATACAGTATCAATCAATCAGTATCACGTTGCTCTAGAATCAAGACTCAGTGATCGGTTGTCAATAAGAGAATCATTCAGTGTCTAAAATAGCAGGAAAATATCTCAATAACATGAACGTTACAGTGTGAAAAACATCAGGTTAAAATAATATGAAACATTATATATTTAATAATTAAAATGTTTCTCGTTATAGAAACTGATTAACGAGCTGCTCGTTATAGAAACTGATTAACGAGCTGCTGAAGGAAACACAGCGAAACGTTTCAGTCTTCAGATGTTTTATTGGGTTCACAGCAGCTGCACAACATCAGGAACGTTCACTAACATCAGGAACGTTCACTAACATCAGGAACGTTCACTAACATCATCAGGAATGTTCACTAACATCAGGAACGTTCACTAACATCAGGAACGTTCACTAACATCAGGAACGTTCACTAACAACATCAGGAACGTTCACTAACAACATCAGGAACGTTCACTAACATCAGGAACGTTCACTAACATCAGGAATGTTCACTAACATCAGGAATGTTCACTAACATCAGGAATGTTCACTAACAACATCAGGAACGTTCACTAACATCAGGAACGTTCACTAACATCAGGAACGTTCACTAACATCAGGAACGTTCACTACGAAGCATCCAACTAAATAAATTAAACTGTTTCACATGGAGCAGGTTTCAGTGCACATCAGGTAATAAATACAGTTGATGATGTGAGTTCATCCAGCTCAACATCATGATGGACGAGATTCATCATCCACAGGAAACAACTAAACGTCACAAACACAACAGTAAACACAAACACTCACCAATAAATAGCTTTTCACATTCAGTATGTACAGTTGAGTCCCTTTCATGTGGTCGTTATTATAATCAGTCTGCTGCTCGTGTTTCACTGTTACAGTCGAGTTTCTCTGAAAGACGAAGATGTTTGAGATGAAGCTCGTTGCTGCACGATAAACATGTTAAATGCAGCTGTTTCCTGTTTCCTGTGAACGCAGCACACAAGTAAAACATGAACATTATTCTGTATAGAAAAGATAAATATAAATATGATTCACGTTGTTTAAATTAAAGACGTCAGGAAACAGTTTCTATCATGAAGATTTATGGTTTGAAGAATCTTTGAGTCTTTCAGAGAAAAGGAAGCTGAGACGTAACTGCGACGCCGTGTCGACAGGAAGTGCAGCAGCATGTTAGCGGTGCGTCACACAGGAGGCGTTCAGGTGCTGTAGGTCACCTGGAAGCGCTCCGAGCGACTGCAGTTACGCTCATAACGAGGAGGAAAACAGATTTCAAGCCTAAAAATATGCAGACATGTCAACAACTGACTCGTCAGTATTAATTATACTGAAGACTGGAAACTGCGGCTGAGACGCTTTCAGTGTGGACACGTTGTGTAAAACACGAGAGCAACAAACTGGAAACTAGATTCTTTAGGATGCACATTTCAAACATAAAACAGACACACGATGAGTAAACCCTCGTTGTTTAGAGTGTGATTATATAACAGGTCGTCACTCCGTCTGCGGCACAGAGATCGCCGGGCCTTTGGGGTCATCGAAGCGGTCCATGGTGCGGAGCTGCATGATCATGTGCAGGCCGTAGGTGAGCACTAGGACCATGAGGAGACTGGTCATCAGACCCATCCAGATACCAGGAGAGAAGAAGCCGGCGCAGTCGCTGGCGTACGAGAAGTCGCCGCCCGTCACGTTGAAGCCTTGGATCTGCAGAAACACAACCGACGATTATTTCACCTCTTTCCTTCAGTGCTCGGCTCACCTGGTGAACCGCCGTCTCACGGTCCGTTAGCCTAGCTTAGCATGAAGACTGGAAGCAGGCGGGACAGCTACCTAAACACTCGTTAAGCTCTCTGATGTTCTGTTATGACCCGGCTCTGGATGGTTGAACTATCAGAGGATCACTAGTGTTGGTGAGCAGATGTGTGAATGTGTCGTGGTGCCGCAGGGAGTCTGGATGCACTAATGAAGTCTCTGCCTGTCTGGACCTAAAGGGTCAAACACAGACTCACAGCAGCCCGACACAAGACACAAACCTAAAGGCTGTCACAGTTCTAACCAGATGATGGTTTTACTGGGAGCTGCTGCTGGAATCATTTGTTTGCTGGGAGCAGGTGAGTTCATTTATGAGAGATGCACTATTTCCAGGCTTTATGCTAAGCTAAGTTTCTCTAAACGGGCAAATTCAAGCACCAGTTAAGCAGGAACTGTAAGAACAGACGGTGTATAAAGATGGACGTCATGACAGTGAAGCTAAAACATCTGGATCATAGGTCATAAGCCCCGCCCCCTGCTGGCTGTCGCAGTACAGGTCATAAGCCCCGCCCCCTGCTGGCTCATCACGCTGATGTTTGTCGCTCATTTTTCTGATCAGTTTGTTTTTAATTAGTTATTTGACGATATAAAACGGGTGTGACGTCATGATTGACAGCTGTGACAGCCGCTCTCACGCCGTTCTGACGCGGCGTGCTGCGTCGTCTTCAGGCTTCATGAGGTGGAGGACCACAAGGGCCACCGAAATAGTAATAAAGCATTTCTTTAATTAATAACTAATTGTACAATTGTACAAGTCAAAAAGTACATCATTTAAAAATACATTAATGAATTCTTAAATAAAAAACAAAATTTCAAAATCTATTTGAAAATGCAGTTTTAAAAGTAGGAATAAAGAAGTGAACATGCAAACTGAATGAAGAACACAGCTTTTAATCAGCCATCAGGATTAGCTAGATTGGAGTCATGTAGCTTCTTATTTCGCCGTTCAGTGACACTTTAATCGCTGCGCTGTTGAAACAAAAGTAAATCTTTCTCCTCCTGTCAGCGGCTGATAAACTCTGTTGAGTCACATTATGTCAGTTTGACTGTTTGTAGTGATATTCAGGTTTTATTTTGACGAATGTATGTTGGCTGTGTTGTATGAATGTAAATAACATGTCTAATTGATGATTAGCATCAATCACAAACTCGTTATCTGAAACGGAGGAATGGAGACGTTAGCTAGCTAACGCTAGCTCTCCTGAATCTGCCGGTTCGTCTCAGTAACAGAACAAACATTAACGTGATGTCATCATAACTCTCTGGAAGGACACGCAGACAAACCTACAAGCTGCTGCTGAGACAACACACAGCGCTAGCCCAGCGTTAGCCCAGCGTTAGCCCAGCTGTTAGCCCAGCTGTTAGCCCAGCGTTAGCCCAGCTGTTAGCTCAGCGTTAGCCCAGCGTTAGCTCAGCGTTAGCCCAGCTGTTAGCTCAGCGTTAGCCCAGCGTTAGCCCAGCTGTTAGCTCAGCGTTAGCCCAGCGCTAGCCCAGCTGTTAGCTCAGCGTTAGCCCAGCGTTAGCCCAGCACTAGCCCAGCGTTAGCCCAGCGCTAGCCCAGCTGTTAGCTCAGCGTTAGCCCAGCGTTAGCCCAGCGATAGCCCAGCACTAGCCCAGCGTTAGCCCAGCGCTAGCCCAGCTGTTAGCTCAGCGTTAGCCCAGCGTTAGCTCAGCACTAGCCCAGCGTTAGCCCAGCGCTAGCCCAGCGTTAGCCCAGCGTTAGCCCAGCGCTAGCCCAGCGCTAGCCCAGCGTTAGCCCAGCGCTAGCCCAGCGTTAGCCCAGCTGTTAGCCCAGCACTAGCCCAGCGCTAGCCCAGCATTAGCCCAGCACTAGCCCAGCACTAGCCCAGCGTTAGCCCAGCGTTAGCCCAGCTGTTAGCATGTTAGTCAGTTAACTTTAATATCTATATATAATAACGTCATCAGAGTTTTGTCAACAGTTTAATACGCATGAAGTCATTTGGAGATGAGTTCACGCTTATTAAACGGAGGTTTTATGAAACCGAAGCAGGTCGTTGTCGTTACAGTTGATCAGTTCAGTTTATCGTTATGTGTGTTTTCATTTGTTCTTTTATATCATGAACACTTTTTATTACACTTGTTTGTCTCTTGCCTCAGGTCACAACAACAACACCTGAAGTCCTGCTGAGGTTCACTTCCTGTGTCAGTGCCAGACAGGAAGTGATCGGGGTTACCGTAGCAACGTGCCGGATGCAGCTCCAGACAACACAAACACGAAAGAATAAAATCTTACCTGGAAGTCTTCGAACGACACCCTCCACTGATTGGCCGGATCTTTGGATGAACGTGGAACGAGCAGCGGCCAGCGGAAGTTGGTGACGGACTCGCAGCGGTAGGAGAACTCAGCCGGGGCGTAGATGTTCCTGGTGCCGTTAAACGTGGCTTTAGTCCCGTCGTACTCCAGATCCACCGAGTCCAGAGTGAACCAGCGACGGGAAGAAACCTTGTAGTGACGCTGGCTCATAGCGAAGCTGCACACACACACACACACACACACACACACACACACACACACACACACACACACACAGCTGTGGTGATGAAGGTCGAGGAGGAGGTGATGGTGCATTTTTGCTGCACTGATTAACATCCGTCAACGTCACTGAATTCAAGTATTTCAGGTTTAAACCTCGATGACAGAATATCAGATCCAGCGACACATAAACGTAAACATCTACAGTAAATACATGAGTGAGAGGTAACACACACACACACACACACACACACACACACACACACACACACACACACACACACACTTATACGCACTAACGAGCTGCAGACTCACATCAGTTTGAAGCTGCGGTGGCCGAGGACGTTCTCATAATTAAGAACCAACCTGCAAAAAACCAAACATGAGATCTTTACTGACTGTTTTCTCCTCCTGTTGACGTTCCCATGCCGACAGGAAACAACTACACATTCAATAAAACAACTGCAGGAAGAACAAGCGTTGATGTCTGGAACAACAATCTCTCCGTCGCTGTTTCATCGGATACGAAGCGTCGGCAGTAAAAATAACAAACTTATAATTCAGTGTTGATGGAAACGTGACGTCAGAGTGTCTACAGACGGTCTAAAGGTCTCTTAATAAAATATTCCCATTAATGTTTAATATCATTATAACATTGTTTTAAATGTACTCTAAAGAATTATATTATATATATTTAACTGTATGTTAGAACAAAAGGCTTCGTCTGGCAGCTGCTGTTGGTTTATATGTGATAGAGTTAATATGGTTGATACGGTTGATACGGTTGATATGGTTAATCTGGTTAATATGGTTAATCTGGTTAATATGGCTAATCTGGTTAATATGGTTAATCTGGTTAATATGGTTAATATGGTTAATCTGGTTAATATGGTTAATATGGTTAATATGGTTAATACGGTTGATATGGTTAATACGGTTGATATGGTTAATACGGTTAATACGGTTGATATGGTTAATACGGTTAATACGGTTAACATGGTTAATATGGTTAATATGGTTAATATGGTTGATACGGTTAATATGGTTAATATGGTTGATACGGTTGATACGGTTGATACGGTTAATACGGTTAATATGGTTGATATGGTTGATATGGTTGATACGGTTAATATGGTTAATATGGTTAATACGGTTAATATGGTTGATACGGTTAATACGGTTAATATGGTTGATACGGTTAATATGGTTAATATGGTTAATATGGTTGATATGGTTGATATGGTTGATACGGTTAATATGGTTAATATGGTTAATATGGTTAATATGGTTGATACGGTTAATACGGTTAATATGGTTAATATGGTTGATATGGTTGATACGGTTAATATGGTTAATATGGTTAATACGGTTAATACGGTTAATATGGTTGATATGGTTAATATGGTTGATATGGTTGATACGGTTAATATGGTTGATATGGTTAATATGGTTGATACGGTTGATATGGTTGATACGGTTAATATGGTTGATATGGTTGATACGGTTAATATGGTTGATATGGTTGATACGGTTAATACGGTTGATATGGTTGATATGGTTGATACGGTTGATACGGTTGATACGGTTGATACGGTTAATCTGGTTGATATGGTTGATACGGTTGATACAGTTAATCTGGTTAATACGGTTGATATGGTTAATATGGTTAATATGGTTAATATGGTTAATACGGTTAATATGGTTGATACGGTTGATATGGTTGATATGGTTAATATGGTTGATATGGTTGATATGGTTGATACGGTTAATATGGTTGATATGGTTGATATGGTTGATACGGTTAATACGGTTGATACGGTTGATACGGTTAATCTGGTTGATACGGTTGATACGGTTAATATGGTTAATACGGTTGATACGGTTGATACGGTTGATACGGTTAATATGGTTGATACGGTTGATACGGTTAATCTGGTTGATACGGTTGATATGGTTGATACGGTTAATATGGTTGATACGGTTAATATGGTTGATACGGTTGATACGGTTAATCTGGTTGATACGGTTGATATGGTTGATACGGTTGATACGGTTAATCTGGTTGATACGGTTGATACGGTTGATACGGTTGATACGGTTAATCTGGTTGATACGGTTGATATGGTTGATACGGTTGATACGGTTGATATGGTTAATATGGTTAATATGGTTGATACGGTTAATATGGTTGATACGGTTGATATGGTTAATACGGTTGATACGGTTGATACGGTTGATATGGTTAATACGGTTAATCTGGTTGATACGGTTAATCTGGTTGATACGGTTGATATGGTTGATATGGTTGATACGGTTGATATGGTTAATATGGTTAATATGGTTAATATGGTTGATACGGTTAATCTGGTTGATACGGTTGATACGGTTGATATGGTTAATACGGTTAATCTGGTTGATACGGTTAATCTGGTTGATACGGTTGATATGGTTGATATGGTTGATACGGTTGATATGGTTAATATGGTTAATATGGTTAATATGGTTGATACGGTTGATATGGTTGATATGGTTGATACGGTTGATATGGTTAATATGGTTAATCTGGTTGATACGGTTGATATGGTTAATACGGTTGATACGGTTGATACGGTTGATATGGTTAATATGGTTAATCTGGTTAATATGGTTAATCTGGTTAATCTGGTTAATAAATCCATTTGACTGGACTTTAAGCCCGTCAGAAGAAGGACCTACTTGGCTCTGGTCTTATCGCAGCTGGATCCGTGGAGTTTGGGGCTCACGCCCTCGCCGAAGGTGGACGGCGTGAGGTCGTGGTCCTCCCAGCGGCCGCTCCGCAGGATGCTGACTGACAGACCTTTAGCCCACAGCAGGATGCAGGTTTCCTCTCCTTCCTGCAGAGAGAATCAATCTGCTTTTATTTTGTTTTATTCTTTTTCTAATTGTCAATAAATCACATAAAGACCAAAAGCAACAACATGTTGGTCCGTCTGGTAAATACTTCCTGACGTCTCTCAGCTGCGAGCTCATTGGTTCCTCCTGAAGTCACAAATATAAAACACACGCTTTCACTTCCTGAAACAGCTGCTCACGGTTCCTCATACAGCAGGAAACAGTTTGTCGGGACTATTTTCAGCGGCGGATGAAGCACATGTGCTGCTGTGAGTGTTTATGATGTCATCACTGACAGCTGCTGGTGTTTGATGAACATTATTATTTAAACTGCAGCTCCGTCATTAAACTAACAGAATCCACCTTAAAGTGAAAATACTGCAGCAACATGTTCTGATGCATCGCGGCACCATAAATCATGTGACCACCCTTGTGATGTCGTATCAGACGTGTCGCTCTAGTTACTGGATGTGCTGCTGCATATTTAAAGGATCCGGCTGCTGAGTTTCTGTAGTTTCTGTGTTGTTTGCAGAGTTTTGGACTTTCTTTCTTTGATAAATTTAATATATAATATAAAAGTCAGAGGTTGTTTATCTGTAAACAGAACCGCGTTTCTGCACATGCTCAGTAGCGTCTGCCGTACACAGAACTGCTCTCTGGAGACTGAAAACATGATGCTGTTATTAGTTTCATGATGAAGGATCATGTGACCCAGAGCAGCGGTGTTTTAATCAGACATATTGATACAAACACGATACTGATCAGTAGATCAGTTCATTGATCCAAACATGAGATTTATTGACAAGAAGAAACGTGTGTCATGGCGACGCACTACAATGATGTCACCGAGTCACTGCACCTTAAACTCCACTGGACCGTAGATCTCAGCTTTCTCCTTGATCCGCCGCTGCCGCTCACGCTCACGCTCACGCTCACGGTAACCACCTCTGGCCTGCAGGAGAGAGCGGCCTCCTCCAAGCCCCACCTCCACCGACAGAGACGCCGCCTCCTGGCAACACACACACGAGTACAGTGAACACACACACACACACACACACACACACACATAAAGAGTGAACACACACACACACACACACACACATAAAGAGTGAACACACACACACACATGTGAACAGAGTGAACACACACACACACACACACACACACACATAAAGAGTGAACACACACACACACACACACACACACACACACATAAAGAGTGAACACACACACACACACACACACACATAAAGAGTGAACACACACACACACACACACACATAAAGAGTGAACACACACACACACACACACACACACATAAAGAGTGAACACACACACACACACACACACACACATAAAGAGTGAACACACACACACACACACACACATAAAGAGTGAACACACACACACACACACACACACACACACACATAAAGAGTGAACACACACACACACACACACACACACACACACATAAAGAGTGAACACACACACACACACACACACACACACACACACATAAAGAGTGAACACACACACACACACACACACACACACACACATAAAGAGTGAACACACACACACACACACACACACACACACACACACACACACACATAAAGAGTGAACACACACACACACACACACACACACATAAAGAGTGAACACACACACACACACACACACACATAAAGAGTGAACACACACACACACACACACACATAAAGAGTGAACACACACACACACACACACACACACACATAAAGAGTGAACACACACACACATGTGAACAGAGTGAACACACACACACACACACACACACATAAAGAGTGAACACACACACACACATGTAAACAGAGTGAACACACACACACACACATGTGAACAGAGTGACCTCTGACCTGTGACGGCTGCAGCGCCGTATAAATGGCCGTGTAGGGAACAGATTGAGTCTTCATGATGCTCATCACCTGACCAATCACCTCATCTGGAAATCAATATGTTCATTAATGGATCCTCTTCACCACATTCTTCATATATATTATAAATCCATTATGATTAGTAATTAGTGCTCTATTGTGTAACACAACATTTGTATCACATCTGTCCGTCCCGGCAGACGGATCCTCCGCTGTTAAAGGGTTTTTATAGAGTTTTAAGGGTCTGAGGACAGATGTTGTCTCTCTGACAGATGTTGTCTCTCTGTACAGATGTTGTCTCTCTGTACAGACTTTAAAGCCTTTGAGGCAGTTTGTGGGTTCAACAAATAAAACAGCCGTCAGCAGCTTTATGTCAGACTCACCGTTTCCACTGAGAATCTCTTTAGCAGACATCAGATCAGCCCTGAAAGAGTCAAAGAGACGAGAGTCAGACTTCAAAAACCTTTTAATGCCACAGAACACATTTAAATCCTGTTTCACAATCATACACCATCACATCTGGAGGAAAGAAGGAGAAGTGAAATTAGCGTGCCGGGCTTTAGCGTGCCGGGCTTTGATATGCTGGGCTTTAGCGTGCCGGGCTTTAGCGTGCCGGGCTTTAGCGTGCTGGGCTTTAGCGTGCTGGGCTTTGATATGCTGGGCTTTAGCGTGCTGGGCTTTAGCGTGCTGGGCTTTAGCGTGCTGGGCTTTAGCGTGCTGGTCTTTGATATGCTGGGCTTTAGCGTGCCGGGCTTTAGCGTGCCGGGCTTTAGCGTGCTGGGCTTTAGCGTGCTGGGCTTTGATATGCTGGGCTTTAGCGTGCTGGTCTTTGATATGCTGGGCTTTAGCGTGCCGGGCTTTGATATGCTGGGCTTTAGCGTGCTGGTCTTTAGCGTGCTGGGCTTTGATATGCTGGGCTTTAGCGTGCTGGTCTTTGACATGCTGGGCTTTAGCGTGCCGGGCTTTGATATGCTGGGCTTTAGCGTGCTGGTCTTTAGCGTGCTGGGCTTTAGCGTGCTGGGCTTTAGCGTGCTGGGCTTTAGCGTGCTGGGCTTTAGCGTGCCGGGCTTTAGCGTGCTGGGCTTTGATATGCTGGGCTTTAGCGTGCTGGGCTTTAGCGTGCCGGGCTTTGATATGCTGGGCTTTAGCGTGCTGGGCTTTAGCGTGCTGGGCTTTAGCGTGCTGGGCTTTAGCGTGCTGGGCTTTGATATGCTGGGCTTTGATATGCTGGGCTTTAGCGTGCTGGGCTTTAGCGTGCTGGGCTTTGATATGCTGGGCTTTAGCGTGCTGGTCTTTAGCGTGCCAGGCTTTAGCGTGCTGGGCTTTAGCGTGCTGGGCTTTGATATGCTGGGCTTTGATATGCTGGGCTTTAGCGTGCTGGGCTTTAGCGTGCTGGGCTTTAGCGTGCTGGGCTTTAGCGTGCTGGGCTTTGATATGCTGGGCTTTAGCGTGCTGGGCTTTAGCGTGCTGGGCTTTGATATGCTGGGCTTTAGCGTGCTGGGCTTTGATATGCTGGTCTTTAGCGTGCCGGGCTTTAGCGTGCTGGGCTTTAGCGTGCTGGGCTTTAGCATGCTGGGCTTTAGCGTGCCGGGCTTTGATATGCTGGGCTTTAGCGTGCTGGGCTTTAGCGTGCTGGGCTTTAGCGTGCTGGGCTTTGATATGCTGGGCTTTAGCGTGCTGGGCTTTAGCGTGCCGGGCTTTAGCGTGCCGGGCTTTAGCGTGCCGGGCTTTGATATGCTGGGCTTTAGCGTGCCGGGCTTTGATATGCTGGGCTTTAGCGTGCTGGGCTTTAGCGTGCTGGGCTTTAGCGTGCCGGGCTTTAGCGTGCCGGGCTGTAGCGTGCTGGGCTTTAGCGTGCCGGGCTTTAGCGTGCTGGGCTTTAGCGTGCTGGGCTTTGATATGCCGGGCTTTAGCGTGCTGGGCTTTAGCGTGATGGGCTTTAGCGTGCCGGGCTTTAGCGTGCCGGGCTTTAGCGTGCTGGGCTTTAGCGTGCCGGGCTTTAGCGTGCCGGGCTTTAGCGTGCCGGGCTTTAGCGTGATGGGCTTTAGCGTGATGGGCTTTAGCGTGCCGGGCTTTGATATGCTGGGCTTTGATATGCTGGGCTTTAGCGTGCCGGGCTTTAGCGTGCCGGGCTTTAGCGTGCTGGGCTTTGATATGCTGGTCTTTAGCGTGCTGGTCTTTAGCGTGCCGGGCTTTAGCGTGCTGGGCTTTAGCGTGCTGGGCTTTGATATGCTGGTCTTTAGCGTGCTGGGCTTTAGCGTGCTGGGCTTTAGCGTGCTGGGCTTTAGCGTGCTGGGCTTTAGCGTGCTGGGCTTTGATATGCTGGGCTTTAGCGTGCTGGTCTTTAGCGTGCTGGGCTTTGATATGCTGGGCTTTAGCGTGCCGGGCTTTGATATGCTGGGCTTTAGCGTGCTGGGCTTTAACGTGCTGGTCTTTAGCGTGCCGGGCTTTGATATGCTGGGCTTTAGCGTGCCGGGCTTTAGCGTGCCGGGCTTTAGCGTGCTGGGCTTTGATATGCTGGGCTTTAGCGTGCCGGGCTTTAGCGTGCCGGGCTTTAGCGTGCTGGGCTTTGATATGCTGGGCTTTGATATGCTGGGCTTTGATATGCTGGGCTTTAGCGTGCCGGGCTTTAGCGTGCCGGGCTTTAGCGTGCCGGGCTTTAGCGTGCCGGGCTTTAGCGTGCTAGGCTTTAGCGTGCTGGGCTTTAGCGTGCCGGGCTTTGATATGCTGGGCTTTAGCGTGCTGGGCTTTAGCGTGCTGGGCTTTGATATGCTGGGCTTTAGCGTGCCGGGCTTTAGCGTGCTGGGCTTTGATATGCCGGTCTTTAGCGTGCTGGGCTTTAGCGTGCTGGGCTTTAGCGTGCTGGGCTTTAGCGTGCCGGGCTTTGATATGCTGGGCTTTAGCGTGCTGGTCTTTAGCGTGCTGGGCTTTAGCGTGCCAGGCTTTAGCGTGCCGGGCTTTAGCGTGCTGGGCTTTGATATGCTGGGCTTTAGCGTGCTGGGCTTTAGCGTGCCGGGCTTTGATATGCTGGGCTTTAGCGTGCTGGTCTTTAGCGTGCCAGGCTTTAGCGTGCTGGGCTTTAGCGTGCTGGGCTTTGATATGCTGGGCTTTAGCGTGCTGGTCTTTAGCGTGCTGGGCTTTAGCGTGCCAGGCTTTAGCGTGCCGGGCTTTAGCGTGCTGGGCTTTGATATGCTGGGCTTTAGCGTGCTGGGCTTTAGCGTGCTGGGCTTTAGCGTGCCGGGCTTTGATATGCTGGGCTTTAGCGTGCTGGTCTTTAGCGTGCCAGGCTTTAGCGTGCTGGGCTTTAGCGTGCTGGGCTTTGATATGCTGGGCTTTAGCGTGCTGGTCTTTAGCGTGCCAGGCTTTAGCGTGCCGGGCTTTAGCGTGCCGGGCTTTAGCGTGCTGGGCTTTAGCGTGCCGGGCTTTGATATGCTGGGCTTTAGCGTGCTGGGCTTTAGCGTGCTGGGCTTTAACGTGCTGGTCTTTAGCGTGCCGGGCTTTGATATGCTGGGCTTTAGCGTGCTGGGCTTTAACGTGCTGGGCTTTAGCGTGCCGGGCTTTAGCGTGCCGGGCTTTAGCGTGCCGGGCTTTAGCGTGCCGGGCTTTAGCGTGCTGGGCTTTGATATGCTGGGCTTTGACGTGCCGGGCTCTGTACTGGGAAAGACCTGAATGTTGTGATGGTTAAACCGTGATACTGGCATCACCATCAGTACTCAGTTCTGATTGGCTGACTCTGATTGACAGGTGTGTCCGGTGGACGTACCCGATGCCGTACGGCAGCCTGAACACCAGCAGGGCAGGTGAGGAGGCGTTGAGTCTCAGCTGGCTCAGTGTCTCAGGGTCCATGTACAGAGGGGAGGTTTCCAATTGGTCCTGCAGCTGGCCAATCACTGCGTTGGAGGCCGGCCAGGACACAGCAGGTAACACCAGAGGAGAGGACGAGGACATCAGAGCGCTCTGAGGCACAGGAGAGATGAATGAATGACAAGAAGAGACATGTTTCTGACAGGAAGGGGACTCTAACGAGAGAACTAGCAGGAAACACTGAGAGTGATTAATCTCACCTCCAGGTTGGGGAAAGCGCTGTCCTGCTTGTTTCCAAACGCTCCTCCATACATGGTGAAGTCCTCGATGCTCATCTGGTGTGGAGACAAAGACTCTGTTACAGTGAGCAGACAGTTTGGACTCTGATGACCTTTGAAGACATCTGTCTTTTACCTGCACAGCAGTTTATAACTCTGAGGACAGTTACCATGGCGACATCACTACGACTACGTGCAGTAGTCGTATGCATCCCCGCCAGAGGAAGTAAAACCTGGACCATGTTTATAGCAACATTACTGGCAGCTACATAAAAAGAGTCAAACCAGTGAACAGATGAAGCTGCAGCAGCTCTGCAGGACGGTTTGAGACGCTGCCACCAGGAAAACCACATCAACCTGGAGAACCACATCAACCTGGAGAACCACATCAACCTGGAGAACCACATCAACCTGGAGAACCACATCAACCTGGAGGAAAACACATCAACCTGGAGGAAAACACATCAACCTGGAGGAAAACACATCAACAGATGTGATGATGATGAACAGACAGGTGAGGGCTCTGCCTTTCACTCAGGTGATGATGAAACACCACCAGAATAAGACTGAAAGCATCCAGGAGGCAAAGCGGAGACGTCAGCGGAGACGTCAGCGGAGACGGGACCAGAGAGATGTGGCAGCTGATCCAGAACATCACAGACTACTACAGGATAATGTTTGAGGCCACGTTGGCAGACGAGCTGAACTCGTTCTGACATCCTCAACAAACAGTCGGCTGTAAAGTCCAGTCGGTCTGCAGAAGACCTGCTGCTGTCAGTTATTAACTGACACGCTGTCGTCTGCACTGCACATATATATACATATGTACATATACATATAACTGCACTACAACATGAAAATAGATTATTTATTAGTTTATATACTTCCTGTTTGTATGAGTAGCATTAAGGGATTACCAACTACATCACTGCATTTCCTTCTAATCTCATGTTGCAAAATGATAATAAATGAATCTTTATGAATGAAACTCTGCAAATTGTGTCACGATTTTTGAGAAAATCTGCTGCAGAATCAAACATGTTTGTCCTCAGGGGTTAGGGTCAGGGTCCGGGGTTCGGGGTCCGGGGTTCGGGTCAGGGTCAGGGTCAGGGTCAGGGGTCAGGGTCAGGGTTCGGGTTGGGGTACGGGTTCGGGGTTCGGGTTCGGGGTAGGGGTTCAGGGTCAGGGTCAGGGTCAGGGTTCAGGGTCAGGGTCAGGGTTTGGGGTTCAGGGTTCGGGGTTGGGGTTGGGGTTGGGGTCCGGGGTTCGGGTTCGGGTCGGGGTTAGGGGTCAGGGTTCGGGTCAGGGTTCGGGTCGGGGTTCGGGTCAGGGTTCGGGTTTAGGGGTCGGGGTTAGGGGTTGGGGTTCGGGGTCAGGGTTCGGGTCAGGGTTCGGGTCAGGGTTCGGGTCAGGGTTCGGGTCGGGGTTCGGGTCGGGGTTCGGGGTTGGGGTTGGGGTCCGGGGTTTGGGTTGGGGTTCGGGTCAGGGTTCGGGGTTCGGGGTCAGGGTTCAGGTCAGAGTTCGGGTTCGGGTTCGGGGTTCAGGGTTCGGGTCAGGGTCAGGGTCAGGGTCAGGGTTCAGGGTCAGGGTCAGGGTTCGGGTTCGGGGTCAGGGTCAGGGTTGGGGTTGGGGTTCGGGGTTTGGGGTTCGGGTCCGGGTTCGGGTCAGGGTTCGGGGTCAGGGTTCGGGGTAGGGGTTGGGGTAGGGGTTCAGGGTTCAGGGTTCAGGGTTCAGGGTTCGGGGTTGGGGTAGGGGTTCGGGGTTCAGGGTTCGGGGTTTGGGGGTTGGGGTTAGGGGTTCAGGGTCAGGGTTCGGGGTTTGGGGTTGGGGGTTGGGGTTCGGGTCAGGGTTCAGGGTCAGGGTTCGGGGTTCGGGTTGGGGGGTAGGGATGTGTTACCTTGTCCTGCAGAAACAGCACGATGTTTCGTGGACCCACATTCAGAGCTTTCTCCAGGTAAGCAGCCAGCTGCTGCTGCCCGACGATGTGACCGGCCGACGGAGGAGACTGGCTGGGCAGAAACGTCCTGAACAACAAGTCACATGATCAGTTCAAACACAGACTGATCTGCTCACTGCAGCATCAAGATAATATTCACAATCAACAGCAGTGAAACAGTCAGAATGACGCCGCAGGGAACGTTTATCTTCATCTGACTGAAGAACTGGATTAGAATAGATTTATATTTTAAATATGACAAACTATTGATCCAGAGCACCAACAGTAAAGGTTCAATATAGACTCAATTATATCTGACTGGACAGAAATGTGTGTATGTTATATATTATATATTATATATTATATATATACACACATCCTGTCCTGCATGAACTGATGATGATGCAGCTGCTCTTCATTATTACACATAAACCTGATCATATTGATCTCCATCAGCAGTGATAATAGTTTATTAACATGATGTAATTATTGATCTCCATCAGCAGTGATAATAGTTTATTAACATGATGTAATTATTGATCTCCATCAGCAGTGATAATAGTTTATTAACATGATGTAATTATTGTTATATCTCACAGACACAGAGAGGAAAGTACAGACGTTCATCCAGCAGCTGTGATGTGGATCATCACTATCGATCATCGATCCTGTGTATTGATAACGGGCCTGCTGGAGGACACCTGACGTCATGAGGATTACTGTCTCACCTTTCGTTACTTTAATTATTCACGCGCTTAAATGAAACACAGTCCAGTCAGTATTTTATTGATTATCTAACGGAGAACTATAGAGGCCGCGTGACGTCCCGATAACATCCAGCTCACCGTTACACGACCGTTACACGACCGTCAAATAACCGTCAAATAACCGTCAGCTATCCGTCAGAATCTCACCCCTCGCTGGTCCACAGGAGCAGCGGGACCTGGTCCTCGCAGAGTCCCGGCTTCAGAGAGACCAGCAGGCCGACAAACAGCGACAGAGCCGCGGAGGAGCCGAGACGGAGAGTCCCTGCAGCCGCCATCTTCACCAGATCTGACAGTGACGTCAGTCACGTGACGGTGGATGAAGAAGATGCTCCTCTGCGGCGGACGTCACTGACGCACTGGATGCGCGAACCTCAGCGGTGCGCGTGCGTCGTTGAACTGCTGCGTCCCGCACGCTCGCAGCGTCCACGCGGGAAGCGCGTCTGTCTAACCCTGACCCGCCGGCAGCCCGGTCCCCGCCGCCCGCAGCCCGGTCCCCGCCGCCGGCAGCCCGGTCCCCGCCGCCCGCAGCCCGGTCCCCGCCGCCGGCAGCCCGGTCCCCGCCGCCCGCAGCCCGGTCTCCGCCGCCCGCAGCCCGGTCTCCGCCGCCGGCAGCCCGGTCTGTCCACCCGGTTCCCGGTGTATTTCTGCTGAGGTCCGGGACGCGCTGCATGCGCGAGCAGCGCGCGTGCGTCGCTTCATCTAGAGATTCCAGGTTTTCTCCGTGTGACGCGCGCGGTTCTCAGCAGAAATACACACTTTCCCACATGTATATCATTAAAACAAATATAAAATAAATGACTATATAAAATTAAATAAATCAGTAAATAAAGATTATTAGAAAGCTTTTGATAAAAGTTTTTAAACGCGACTTAAAAGAAGAAACTGAATTAGCAAGTCTGAGATTCTCTGCAGGTTCTCTAAACCTCCTAAACCTCCAACCCCCAACCTCCTAAACCTCCAAACCCTCCTAAACCTCCTAAACCCCCTCAGCCTCAGCAGCACGGATAATACATCCACGGTTGATGATGTCATCTTTCACGGTTGATGATGTCATCCTTGATAACAGATAATACATCCATGGATTAATGATTGATGACGTAATGTAATGATTGATTAGGGGAGAGCAGATGTAATCTGGGGCCATGCAGTGTTTTACATATATATTGACTGTATTTATTTATGGGGACAGTTTTTAGCAGTAAAGATGCTCCGCTGTTAGCTTAAAGCTAATTTACAATCCAAACATACAACAGCACAACAACAAGCAGCACAAAGCAAAAAACACACAGAACACACCGTACAAAATACAAAATACAAAATACACACAACAGCACATCACACACACAATGTCACTTAGAAATTAATAATGTAAACATGTCAAATTAAAAGTAGGACTATGCTAATGCTAATGCTAATGCTAATGCTAATGCTAATGAGACCAGAGACGGAGTTTAGACTCAGTGTCAAACAGCTGATTGGTCTTTAGCAGATTATTTAATTGAAATAATAAATAATGTAATTAGGATCTTAAATTCAATTCTGAAACTAATTGTTCAGTATGAAACTTCATATATCACTCTTAATACTTCACTATAAGTACATTTTGATGCTATGTACTTTTACTACAGGATGTCATGTTTCTATAATATGGTAATAATAATATTAATAATAATATTTATAATAATAATAATAATAATAATAATAATAATCTGAATACTTCATGTGTAACAGCCTTCAAGACAAGTAAGTGTTAAAAACAAATATTTATTTGGTAGTTTAGTTCAATTCATTTATCTTGTTCTCTGTACTGCAATACAGAATAAAAGTACTTTAGTACTTTAAATCTACTTCAAGTTCTCAGTGCAGGAAAACCTCCTGAAGTTAAATGATTGTATAATTAATAGCGACGCCTTCATCAATCAATCAATCAATCATTTCAATTTTTATATATATAGCGCCATATCACAACAGAAGTCATCTCAAGGCACTTTTCACATAGAGCAGGTCAAGACCGAACTCTTTAATTTACAGAGACCCAACAATTCCCCCATGAGCAGCACTTGGCGACAGCGGGAAGGAAAAACTCCCCTTTAACGGGTAGAAACCTCAAGCAGAACCCGGCTCTTGGTGGGCGGCCATCTGCTTTGACCGGTTGGGTTGAGAGAGAGAAAGAGAGAGGGAAAGGGGGAGGGGGGGACAGAATAACAACAATCACAACAACAACAACAAGCACAAGCATCAATAGACAGGGAAGGATGCCAACAGGACTGTGAAGGACCGCGAAGGCTCAGCCCAGAACCCAGGGGTTCCTGTGAGATGAGAAAGCACAAAAAACTCCGGGGAAGAAGCAAAGTTAGTGACATGCATTGATGTTACATGAATGCATACAGATGGAGAGGAGGAAGAGGAGAGAGGAGCTCAGTGCATCATGGGAAGTCCCCCAGCAGTCTAGGCCTATAGCAGCATAACTAAGGGCTGATCCAAGGCGAGCCTGGTCGGCCCTAACTATAAGCTTTATCAAAAAGGAAAGTTTTAAGCCTACTCTTAAACATAGAGAGGGTGTCTGCACTCCGGACCCAATCTGGAAGATGGTTCCACAGGAGAGGAGCCTGATAGCTGAAGGCTCTGCCTCCCATTCTACTTTTAAAGACTGTAGGAACCACCAGTAAGCTGCATACTGGGAGCGCAGTGTTCTAGTGGGATAATACGGTATTATGAGCTCTTCAAGATATGATGGTGTCTGACCATTAAGGGCTTTGTAAGTTAGGAGAAGGATTTTAAATTCTATTCTAGATTTTACAGGAAGCCAATGTAGTGAAGCTAAAATGGGAGAAATGTGGTCTCTTTTTCTAGTTTTAGTCAGAACACGTGCAGCTGCATTCTGGACCAGCTGGAGAGTCTTTAGAGACTTGTTAGGGCAGCCTGATAATAAGGAATTGCAATAATCCAGCCTAGAAGTAACAAATGTGTGAACTAGTTTTTCTGCATCTTTTAGGGACAGGATGTGATTTTTGTGATATTACGTAAGTGAAAAAAGGCAGTCCTTGAGATTTGATTTATGTGGGAGTTAAAGGACATATCCTGATCAAAGATAACTCCCAGATTCCTTACGGTGGTGCTGGAGGCCAGGGTAATGCCATCCAGAGTAGCTTTATCATTAGATAATGTGTTTCTAAGGTGTTTAGGGCCAAACACAATAACTTCAGTTTTATCTGAGTTTAGTAGCAGAAAATTGCAGGTCATCCAGGTCTTTATGTCGTTAAGGCATGTTTGGAGTTTGTTTAACTGATTGGTTTCATCAGGCTTCATTGATAAATATAATTGGGTGTCATCTGCATAACACTGAACATTTATGGAGTGTTTCCTAATAATATTACCTAAAGGAAGCATATATAAGGTGAATAGAATTGGTCCAAGTACAGAACCTTGTGGAACTCCGTGTCTAACTTTTGCCTTCATGGAGGATTCATCATTAACATGTACAAACTGAAATCGGTCTGATAAATAGGACTTAAACCAGCTTAATGCAGTTCCTTTAACGCCAATTAAATGTTCCAGTCTCTGTAATAGGATTTGATGGTCAATTGTGTCGAATGCAGCACTAAGATCTAACAGGACAAGTATAGAGACAAATCCTTTGTCCGATGCAGTTAGGAGGTCATTTGTGACTTTCACCAGTGCTGTCTCTGTGCTATGATGCCTCTAAATCCTGACTGAAAATCCTCAAATAAACTATTGTTATGTAGAAAGTCACATAACTGATTAGAGACTGCTTTCTCAAGGATCTTAGAGAGAAATGGAAGGTTAGATATAGGTCTATAATTGGCTAAAACACCTGAATCAAGAGTAGGCTTCTTAAGAAGAGGTTTAATTACAGCTATTTTAAAAGACTGTGGTACATAGCCTGTTACTAAAGACAGATTGATCATATCTAGTAAAGAAGTGCTCACTAAGGGTAAGACTTCCTTAAGCAGCCTAGTTGGGATGGGATCTAAGAGACAGGTTGATGGTTTAGATGAACAAATCATTGAAGTTAGTTCAGACAAGTCTACTGGAGACAAACAGTCCAAATATATGTCAGGATTTACAGCTGTTTCTAAGGTTCCTGTGTTTGGGGAGAGAACGGTGCCTGTTGAGGGCAGGAGGTGGTTAATTTTGTCTCTAATAGTTAGAATTTTATCATTAAAGAAGCTCATAAAGTCGTTACTACTGAGAGCTATAGGAATACATGGATCAATAGAGTTATGACTCTTTGTCAGCCAAAGTGCTGAAAAGGAACCTAGGGCAGTTTTTATTCTCTTCTATTAATGCTGAGTAATAGGCGGCTCTGGCATTACAGAGGGCCTTCCTATATGTTTTAACACTATCTTGCCAGACTAAGCCAGATTCTTCTACTTTGGTGGAACGCCAAATCCTTTCCAATTTTCACGATGTTTGCTTTAATTTGCGGGTTTGGGAGTTAAACCATGGAGCTAACCTCTTATGTTTTATTATCTTCTTTTTTAAGGAGGCGATGGAGTCGAGTGTTATTCGTAATGAGCCTGCAGCACTATCAACAAGATTATCAGTTTGGGAGGAACTAAAGTTAACATAAGAGTCCTCTGTAGTATTGAGACATGGCAGTGAATTCAATACTGATGGAACTGCTTCCTTAAATTTATCTACAACACTATCAGAGAGACATCTAGTGAGGACATTTTTGTCTAATGGTGTGTAATCCAGTAACAGGAATTCAAAAGTTATTAAAAAATGATCTGATAAAATAGGATTTTGTGGAAAAATTATTAAATGTTCAATTTCGATGCCATAATTCAGAACAAGGTGGAGGGTGTGGTTCAGACAGTGAGTGGGATTATTTACACTCTGAGAGAAGCCAATTGAGTCTAATAATGAGATAAATGCAGTGCTGAGACTGTCACTATCAACGTCCACATGAATATTAAAATCACCTACTATAATTACTTTATCTGTACTAAGGACTAAGTTTGATAAAAACTCTGAGAATTCAGATCAGAGTTCAGAGTACGGACCAGGAGGATGGTTCACTATAACACATAGAACTAGCTGTAAAGTTTTCCAGGTTGGCTGAGAGACTAAGAACAAGACTTTCTAATGAGTTATAATGAAGTTCAGGTCTAGAGTTGATAATGAGGCTGCGACTCCTCCTCGGCCAGTGTCTGGAGGAATGTGAGTATTAATATGACTGGGAGGACTGGATTCATTTAGACTGACATGTTCTTCATGACACAGCCAGGTTTCAGTAAGACAATCAATCAATATGATGATCTGAGATTAAATCGTTTATTAATACGGCTTCAGATGAAAGAGATCTAATGTTCAAGAGTCCACATTTAATTCTCTTATTTTGTTGTACTATTGCAGTAGTGGTTTTAATTTTTACTAGATTTTCATGAATGACTCTTCTTTTGTTTACTTTGGATTTAATTGATTTAAGTGGTCGGGGGACAGACACGGTCTCTATGTGGTTTTGGGGACAGACACGGTCTCTATGTGGTTTTGGGGGACAGACACAGTCTCTATGTGGTTTTGGGGACAGACACAGTCTCTATGTGGTTTTGGGGACAGACACGGTCTCTATGTGGTTTTGGGGGACAGACACAGTCTCTATGTGGTTTTGGGGACAGACACAGTCTCTATGTGGTTTTGGGGACAGACACGGTCTCTATGTGGTTTTGGGGACAGACACAGTCTCTATGTGGTTTTGGGGGACAGACACGGTCTCTATGTGGTTTTGGGGACAGACACAGTCTCTATGTGGTTTTGGGGACAGACACAGTCTCTATGTGGTTTTGGGGACAGACACAGTCTCTATGTGGTTTTGGGGGACAGACACGGTCTCTATGTGGTTTTGGGGACAGACACAGTCTCTATGTGGTTTTGGGGACAGACACAGTCTCTATGTGGTTTTGGGGACAGACACAGTCTCTATGTGGTTTTGGGGGACAGACACGGTCTCTATGTGGTTTTGGGTGGGTAACTGCTCTAATGGAAGCACAGAGAAGCGTGTAGGACTGCAGCTCTGCTTCCTGGTCTCAGCTCTGGGTTGTCATGGTTTTGGTCTACTAATAAACTCAGCCATATTTCTGGATATGAGAGCAGCTCCATCCAGAGTGGGATGTATGCCGTCTCTCCTAATCAGTGTGATTTTAGTCTCGTTCATTAATAAACTGACGACTTGCAGCGAGTTTCCGTCTGTTGCTTCTTCAACATGTTTGGATCAGCTGATCAGTTCAGAGGTTCAAACACGACACACAAGTCCAAAACTTTATTGGCATTCACAGAAAGTGGGACAGAGCGGCACCAGAGGAAGGTGAGGCCTTTATAAAATAACCAGTCAGACGTGGCCTTTCCTCCCTTCATAAAGCCATCGATCTCTGTGATAAAACATCGATACATCTGATCGGGAAGCGTTCAGAGAACCAAAGAGAATAAATCTCTACAGAAATGATGTGAATGAGATGACAGAGGCGGCACATCGTGATGTGATGGAGAATCTGAGGAGCAGATTTCAAGCTGCAAGAACAGAATAAAAGGAGAAAACATAGAAATGGTTCAATAAAGAAATAATATTCTAAC
>NC_058110.1:36867426-36874926 GCF_914725855.1 Thunnus albacares | reverse complement strand
CACTCAGAAGCTGCTGCAGTACTGACCCCACTTCAGCCGCAGGAACTCCTCAGTCATGTTGATTTTACCTGTTAGAGGAAGCAGAGAGGAGCTTATTCCACTGACGCAACAGACGCAACAGACACTACAGACACAGCGCTACAGACACAGAGCTACAGACGCTACAGCGACAGAGCTACAGACGCTACAGACACAGAACTACAGACGCTACAGACACAGAACTACAAACGCTACAGATACAGAGCTACAGACACAAAGAACAGAGGACGCTACAGACGCTACAGACACAGAGCTACAGACGCTACAGATACAGAGCTACAAACGCTATAGATACAGAGCTACAGACACAAAGAACAGAGGACGCTACAGACGCTACAGACACAGAGCTACAGACGCTACAGACACAGAGCTACAGACGCTCCAGATAAGAGAACAGAGGGCGCTACAGACGCTACAGACGCTACAGACGCTACAGCGACAGAGCTACAGACGCTATAGACACAGAGAACAGAGGGCGCTACAGACGCTACAGATACAGAGCTACAAACGCTACAGATACAGAGCAACAGACACAAAGAACAGAGGACGCTACAGACGCTACAGACACAGAGCTACAGACGCTACAGACACAGAGCTACAGACGCTCCAGATAAGAGAACAGAGGGCGCTACAGACGCTACAGACGCTACAGACACTACAGCGACAGAGCTACAGACGCTATAGACACAGAGAACAGAGGGCGCTACAGACGCTACAGACACAGAGCTACAGACGCTCCAGATAAGAGAACAGAGGGCGCTACAGACGCTACAGACGCTACAGACACTACAGCGACAGAGCTACAGACGCTATAAACACAGAGAACAGAGGACACTACAGACACTACAGCGACAGAGCTACAGACGCTATAGACACAGAGAACAGAGGGCGCTACAGACGCTACAGACACAGAGCTACAGACACAGAGCTACAGACGCTCCAGATAAGAGAACAGAGGGCGCTACAGACGCTACAGACACTACAGCGACAGAGCTACAGACGCTATAGACACAGAGAACAGAGGGCGCTACAGACGCTACAGACACTACAGCGACAGAGCTACAGACGCTACAGACACAGAGAACAGAGGGCGCTACAGACACAGAGCTACAGACACAGAGCTACAGACACAGAGCTACAGACGCTACAGACACAGAGCTACAGACGCTACAGACACAGCGCTACAGACACAGAGCTACAGACGCTACAGACACAGAGCTACAGACGCTACAGACACAGAGAACAGAGGACACTACAGACACTACAGCGACAGAGCTACAGACGCTATAGACACAGAGAACAGAGGGCGCTACAGACGCTACAGACACAGAGCTACAGACGCTCCAGATAAGAGAACAGAGGGCGCTACAGACGCTACAGACACTACAGCGACAGAGCTACAGACGCTATAGACACAGAGAACAGAGGGCGCTACAGACGCTACAGACACTACAGCGACAGAGCTACAGACGCTACAGACACAGAGAACAGAGGGCGCTACAGACACTTCAGACACAGAACTACAAACGCTACAGATACAGAGCTACAGACACAAAGAACAGAGGACGCTACAGACGCTACAGACACAGAGCTACAGACGCTACAGATACAGAGCTACAGACACAAAGAACAGAGGACGCTACAGACGCTACAGACACAGAGCTACAGACGCTACAGACACAGAGCTACAAACGCTACAGATACAGAGCTACAGACACAAAGCTACAGACGCTACAGATACAGAGCAACAGACACAAAGAACAGAGGACGCTACAGACGCTACAGACACAAAGCTACAAACGCTACAGATACAGAGCTACAGACACAAAGAACAGAGGACGCTACAGACGCTACAGACACAGAGCTACAGACGCTACAGATACAGAGCTACAGACACAAAGAACAGAGGACGCTACAGACGCTACAGACACAGAGCTACAGACACAGAGCTACAAACGCTACAGATACAGAGCTACAGACACAAAGAACAGAGGACGCTACAGATGCTACAGACACAGAGCTACAAACGCTACAGATACAGAGCTACAGACACAAAGCTACAGACGCTACAGATACAGAGCTACAGACACAAAGAACAGAGGACGCTACAGACGCTACAGACACAGAGCTACAGACGCTACAGACACAAAGCTACAGACGTTACAGATACAGAGTTACAGACACAAAGAACAGAGGACGCTACAGACGCTACAGACACAGAGCTACAGACGCTACAGACACAGAGCTACAGACGCTACAGACACAAAGCTACAGATGCTACAGAGACAGAGGACACACAGTGAGCGTACCTTCTGGGAAGATGTGCACCCACTCTCCTTTGTTTAATCTCTCCAAAATGAAGTCCATTCCTTTCTGGTAAACACCATCACCTGAAGAAAACATGTGATGTCCCACAAACAGTAAGTATCATGTAAGATATGTAAGATGTGTGTGTGTGTATAATGTGTATGATGTATATGTGTATGATGAGTGTGTGTATGATGTGTGTGTGTATGATGTGTATGTATATGATGTGTATGTGTATGATGTGTATGATGTGTATGATGTGTATGATGTGTATGTGTATGATGTGTATGTGTATGATGTGTATGTGTATGATGTGTATGATGTGTATGTGTATGATGTGTATGTGTATGATGTGTATGATGTGTTTGACGTCTATGATGTGTATGTGTATGATGTGTATGTGTATGATGTGTATGATGTGTATGTGTATGATGTGTATGTGTATGATGTGCATGATGTCTATGATGTGTATGTGTATGATGTGTATGATGTGTATGATGTGTATGTGTATGATGTGTATGATGTGTATGTGTATAATGTGTATGTGTATGATGTGTATGATGTGTATGTGTATAATGTGTATGTGTATGATGTGTATGATGTGTATGATGTGTATGTGTATGATGTGTATGATGTGTATGATGTGTATGATGTGTATGTGTATGATGTGTATGATGTGTATGATGTGCATGATGTGTATGTGTATGATGTGTATGTGTATGATGTGCACGTGTATGATGTGCATGTGTATGATGTGTATGATGTGTATGTGTATGATGTGCATGTGTATGATGTGTATGATGTGTATGATGTGTATGATGTGCATGATGTGTATGTGTATGATGTGTATGATGTGCATGATGTGTATGTGTATGATGTGTATGTGTATGATGTGTATGATGTGTATGTGTATGATGTGTATGTGTATGATGTGTATGATGTGTATGTGTATGATGTGTATGATGTGTATGATGTGTATGTGTATGATGTGTATGATGTGCATGATGTGTATGTGTATGATGTGTATGTGTATGATGTGCATGTGTATGATGTGTATGTGTATGATGTGTATGATGTGTATGTGTATGATGTGCATGTGTATGATGTGTATGATGTGTATGTGTATGATGTATATAATGTGTATGATGTGTATGATGTATATGATGTGTATGTGTATGATGTGTATGATGTGCATGATGTGCATGATGTCTATGATGTGTATGTGTATGATGTGCATGGTGTGCATGATGTGTATGTGTACGATGTGTACGATGTGTATGCTGTGTATGAGTATGATGTGTATGATGTGTATGATGTGTATGTGTATGATGTGTATGATGTGTATGATGTGTATGATGTGTATGTGTATGATGTGTATGATGTGTATGATGTGTATGTGTATGATGTGTATGTGTATGATGTGTATGACGTCTATGATGTGTATGTGTATGATGTGTATGATGTGTATGTGTATGATGTGCATGATGTCTATGATGTGTATGTGTATGATGTGTATGATGTGCATGATGTGCATGATGTCTATGATGTGTATGTGTATGATGTGCATGGTGTGTATGTGTACGATGTGTACGATGTGTATGCTGTGTATGTGTATGATGTGTATGTGTATGATGTGTATGATGTGTATGTGTATGATGTGTATGATGTGTATGTGTATGATGTGTATAATGTGTATGACGTCTATGATGTGTATGTGTATGATGTGTATGATGTGTATGTGTATGATGTGTATGATGTGTATGTGTATGATGTGCATGATGTCTATGATGTGTATGTGTATGATGTGTGTGTGTATGATGTGTATGATGTGTATGTGTATGATGTGTGTGTGTATGATGTGTATGATGTCTATGATGTGTATGTGTATGATGTGTGTGTGTATGATGTGCATGATGTCTATGATGTGTATGTGTATGATGTGTGTGTGTATGATGTGTATGATGTGTATGTGTATGATGTGTGTGTGTATGATGTGTATGATGTGTATAATGTGTATGATGTGTATGATGTGTATGTGTATAATGTGTATGTGTATGATGTGTATGATGTGTATGTGTATAATGTGTATGTGTATGATGTGTATGATGTGCATGTGTATGATGTGTATGATGTGTATGATGTGCATGATGTGTATGTGTATGATGTGTATGTGTATGATGTGTATGATGTGTATGATGTGCATGATGTGTATGTGTATGATGTGTATGTGTATGATGTGTATGATGTGTATGTGTATGATGTGTATGTGTATGATGTGTATGATGTGTATGATGTGTATGATGTGTATGATGTATATAATGTGTATGATGTGTATGATGTATATGATGTGTATGTGTATGATGTGTATGATGTGCATGATGTGCATGATGTCTATGATGTGTATGTGTATGATGTGCATGTGTACGATGTGTATGCTGTGTGTGAGTATGATGTGTATGTGTATGATGTGTATGATGTGCATGATGTGCATGATGTCTATGATGTGTATGTGCATGATGTGTATGTGTACGATGTGTATGCTGTGTGTGAGTATGATGTGTATGATGTGTATGATGTGTATGTGTATGATGTGCATGATGTGCATGATGTGTATGTGTATGATGTGTATGATGTGTATGATGTGTATGATGTGTATATGTATGATGTGTATGATGTGTATGTGTATGATGTGCATGTGTATGATGTGTATGACGTGTATGTGTATGATGTATATGATGTGTATGTGTATGATGTGTATGATGTATATGATGTGTATGTGTATGATGTGCATGATGTCTATGATGTGTATGTGTATGATGTGCATGGTGTGCATGATGTGTATGTGTATGATGTGTACGATGTGTATGCTGTGTATGAGTATGATGTGTATGTGTATGATGTGTATGATGTGTATGATGTGCATGATGTGTATGTGTATGATGTGTATGATGTGTATGATGTGTATGTGTATGATGTGTATGATGTGTATGTGTATGATGTGTATGTGTATGATGTGTATGTGTATGATGTGTATGATGTGCATGATGTGTATGATGTGTATGTGTATGATGTGTATGTGTATGATGTGTATGATGTGTATGTGTATGATGTGTATGATGTGTATGTGTATGATGTGTATGATGTGTATGTGTATGATGTGTATGATGTGTATGATGTGTATGTGTATGATGTGTATGATGTGTATGATGTGTATGTGTATGATGTGTATGATGTGTATGTGTATGATGTGTATGTGTATGATGTGTATGTGTATGATGTGTATGATGTGCATGATGTGTATGATGTGTATGTGTATGATGTGTATGTGTATGATGTGTATGATGTGTATGTGTATGATGTGTATGATGTGTATGTGTACGATGTGTATGCTGTGTATGAGTATGATGTGTATGTGTATGATGTGTATGATGTGTATGATGTGCATGATGTGTATGTGTATGATGTGTATGTGTATGATGTGTATGATGTGTATGTGTATGATGTGTATGATGTGTATGATGTGTATGATGTGTATGATGTGTATGATGTGCATGATGTGTATGTATCATGTTCTTCCAGCAGGTTGGATAAATGATGCTAACAGATGTTCACCTCTGCAGACGGGAACACACTTTCCCCGGCTGAAGAATCTGGAGTGCAGCTCTTTGGTGAAGCAGATGTCAGAAGCTGTTGGAGTCCTGCAGAGTTACAGGTAAACACAGATGTACCTGACTGACAGGTGAGAGAACAGGTAAACACTCACACATTACACAGAGAGACGTACCTGACTGACAGGTGAGAGAACAGCTAAACACTCACACATTACACAGAGAGACGTACCTGACTGACAGGTGAGAGAACAGGTATAGAAAGACAAAACTCACCAGCGCATCTTGTTGAAGTTCCACAGCTGCCTGAACTTCAGGACGCCTGTCGTAGACAGACCCCGTTATTTCTGTTTCCATATGAACTGTGTGATGTCAGACCGTGTGTGTCCTTACCCCAGATGTGCGGGTCATCCATACAAGACTGGTGATTGGACAGAGTGATGAGGGGCGTGTCCGAGGGCCGCTGGTCAATCAGGTTCAACAAAACCTCGTGGTTGTGGACCGTCAAACAGTTCATGTACTCTGAGGGAGATAATGTGACATATTCTGGTTGGTATATACTGTATTTATATACAGTAGGGAAATAAGTATTCAACACATCAATGTTGTTTCAGTAAACATGTTTCCAGAGCAGCTGGCGACACAACTACAGAAATCCTAACAGTCCGATCAATAAAACAGTTCTGTGCATTAAACTGGAGCGACAGGAAAAAAGTATTGAACACGCAGTAAGAAAAAGCTGTGAACCAGGTGATTCCACTAGTGAGTCCTCTTGTGCTAATTAGAATCAGCAGGTCATGCGGCTGTCAGCACTTCCACTCTGTTAAAAAGGTTTAACATCCGTAACATCTATTGCAGGAGTCCGAGAGTTATACATATAATATTGTTCATACCTGCATCATTCCTACAACATTTATATGTTTTTAGTGAACTACATTAATAATAAAGAGAAAAAGAGGGGGGGGGGGGGGGGGGGGGACATAAACTCTTCTAACTCTTCAGGGCTGAAAGCATCAGTATTGTTTAATTATGGTCCACATATTTAATCCATTTATGTCTCCGTTTCAAATGTTCTATAAGTTATTCTTTCCATTTCTAACATACTGTTTACATTAAATAAAGGTTTCAGCCAGTTCCTTGTTATCAGTTTCATAGCTGCAGTTCTAAGTATCCTATATACATATATAGATGTAAGTTCAGGTGGTGATAAACCTAAAATAATATATTTGGGTTCAGGTGCTGTTTAATGTGTTCAGATAGATGTTATGACACGTTGCCAGAATGTTTTCAGTGATGAGCAGAAAAAGAAAATATGTGACTGATTGGCATTAACACTCTGTTTTAATGGATATTGTGAATTTTGTTTGTACTTTGGTGTAATAAATAATCTTGTGTATATTTTCCATGAGTTCTCCTCCAAACACTTTATACGCGTTTATATACGCGTAGTTCTCACTTTGTCCTTGTTGTATCTTGTGTTTCAGTTTTATCTTGTAGTATTTTATTATATAGTATAGTATATATAGAGTTTGGAGTGTTCTTTGTG
>NC_058110.1:36847426-36862426 GCF_914725855.1 Thunnus albacares | reverse complement strand
TTGTGGGAGTTGCAGTTTTGTGAGAACGGCGACTTTTAACGCGATAATGCGGAAGACAGATGAAATAAAGCGCGCGCTGTTTGGTTTTTACTTTATTTCCTCACGTTCAGGATCCATAAATAACAATAACAGGCGTCATGTTACGTCACGTCGTGTTAAATGCAGTCTGCAGCTCACTTCCGCAGGAAACACTGACCTCTGGGTAACGGATGCTGTGAAGTAGGTCAAAGGTCAAGCACCTGTAACGTGTTGAATATTAATAATAAAGTACAATTAGAGGAAATAAATCCAGTAAACATGTTTTTGTTGAATATTCAGTTCTTTCATAGTTTTTACTGTAAATATCCGACTGAAGGTTAACAACAGTTTCTTCTGTTTTTAAGTCGTCCGACATGGTTCCACAGTTAGAAACAAAGGAGGCAGTGAAACATTTACTTTCTTGTCTTTTTTGTTTTATGAACTATTTAAACAACTGTATTTATTTAATTTCCTGTCATTAGTTCATTTGGCAGACTGAGGTTAGAGCTCTGACACTGAGGTTCAATCTGAACGGCAGCAGATCCAGAAAAAGCAGCAACGTTCAGTTTAACGTGACACAAAGCTGCAGGAGCTTCACGTCACATATAAATACTTAATATAAGTCGATAGAGGAGCGTCATCACTAATGAAAAGGCTGCATCTGCATATTAATGGCTGCATTTATATATTTGTGTTGTCCTGCTTCTTCACTACTGCAAAGATCTTATTTTTACTGCAAACACATGAACTGCATGTTTTAAAGCTACCAGCTAATCACAGTTTCCACTCGACAAAATGTTTTCCTTGAAATAAACCAGATTATGAGAGAAACTTGATCAGTATCAGTAAAAATGAAAGATGCAGCATCATAAAGCTCTTTGACAGTCTTGTAGTAGATCTTGACAATACATTTTGTTTTTTTATGACTATTTCAAATACCTGATCTCCATTTGGCATCAAATGTCCACATTTTCTTCTTCTCCCCTCCTTCATCTTCTTTTTTATCCTCAGTCTTCCTCCTTTGCTCCAGTTATGGACTTTTAACAACTTACAGACAAATCCAGTTTGTATCCTCAGTGGATTCTGCTGCATACTGCGGTTTTATTACACGTCATGATGTCATGATGTGGTGTTCATGGGAAATGTAGGATTAGGACGAGGATAGTTTCTGCAGCCTGCTTCAACAGATGCAGTAACATTTACAGTTTACAGCTGCGGACCATCAACCTGTCCAGATGTTCAACCACCTGTTTCCCTCCACGTGAACACTGTGCGTTAGTGTTTGTATAAGAACATGTCAGGTTATTGTGCTTCAGTGCTTATTACACAGTAAGCTGATGCTCCTGTAGGTGAAAGTAAAGGACAGACGACACAGACGGTTCATATAAAACAATTTATTCAAACACTTCATTCACAAAGCTTAAACATGTTGACCTGAGGATCAATAATTCTGACTGTTGGCAGAGTTTTAAAGCATCACAAACAGTTTCTTTATAAACACAAGTGAGAAGATGAATGAATACACCATATCCAAGAAATCATACATCAAAAATGTGCGTTTACGTTTCATCCCTGCTCACAAAAAGTGAATGAAAATATTGATCCAAAGGGATGAATTTTTAAAATTGACTTATAACATGAAATGTAAAATTACATATAAAGAGTAAAACAGTTGAGCATCCTGAGAAGTGACACAGCAGGTCAGAGGAGGCTGCTGGTTCAGACTGGAGACCTCTGATGGACATGTTTTACCAGCCGGGTGCGATCCAGTTCAGTCCCTTTACCGCCACCTCAAACCCCAAGAAACAGGCCTGAGAGAGAGAACGACACATTTCAGCGAATAAATAAAAGACAGAAACAGACGAGCAGCAAACGACAGACTAAAGTTTTACCGCGTTGGCAGGAAACGCTCGCAGGAACACAGCGTTGAATCCCTTATAAAGGCCTGCAGGTCCTTCCTCTCTGAGCAGCGTCCGCAGCACGTCCACCAGACCTGCGTACTTCCCATCTGAAGCTACACACACAATATGTATATATATACACATATATATATATATATATATATATATATATATATATATATATATATATATATATATACATACACACATATATATAAACATATATATAAACACACACACAATATATATATATATATATATATATATATATATATATATATATATATATATATATATATATATATATATACATATATATAAACACACACACACATATATATATAAACATATATATAAACACACACACACATATATATATGTGTGTGTGTGTTTATATATATACATATATAAACACACACACACATTATATATCATGTAGACCCTGTGTAGAGCTTGTGTAGAACTTGTGTAGAGCTTGTGTAGAACTTGTGTAGAGCCTGTGTACAGCTTGTGTAGAACTTGTGTAGAGCTTGTGTAGAGCCTGTATAGAGCCTGTGTAGAGCTTGTGTAGAGCTTGTGTAGAGCTTGTGTAGAGCCTGTATAGAGCCTGTGTAGAGCCTGTGTAGAGCCTGTGTAGAGCTTGTGTAGAACTCGTGTAGAGCTTGTGTAGAGCTTGTGTAGAGCCTGTGTACAGCTTGTGTAGAACTTGTGTAGAGCTTGTGTAGAGCCTGTATAGAGCCTGTGTAGAGCTTGTGTAGAGCTTGTGTAGAGCTTGTGTAGAGCCTGTATAGAGCCTGTGTAGAGCCTGTGTGGAGCCTGTGTGGAGCCTGTGTGGAGCCTGTGTAGAGCTTGTGTAGAACTTGTGTAGAGCCTGTGTAGAGCTTGTGTAGAGCCTGTGTAGAGCTTGTGTAGAGCCTGTATACAGCTTGTGTAGAGCCTGTGTAGAGCCTGTGTAGAGCCTGTATACAGCTTGTGTAGAGCCTGTGTAGAGCCTGTGTAGAGCTTGTGTAGAGCTTGTGTAGAACTTGTGTAGAGCCTGTGTAGAGCTTGTGTAGAGCCTGTGTAGAGCTTGTGTAGAGCTTGTGTAGAGCCTGTGTAGAGCTTGTGTAGAGCTTGTGTAGAGCCTGTGTAGAGCCTGTGTAGAGCTTGTGTAGAGCTTGTGTAGAGCCTGTGTAGAGCCTGTGTAGAGCCTGTATACAGCTTGTGTAGAGCCTGTGTAGAGCTTGTGTAGAGCCTGTGTAGAGCCTGTGTAGAGCTTGTGTAGAGCTTGTGTAGAACTTGTGTAGAGCCTGTGTAGAGCTTGTGTAGAGCTTGTGTAGAGCCTGTGTAGAGCCTGTGTAGAGCTTGTGTAGAGCTTGTGTAGAACTTGTGTAGAGCTTGTGTAGAGCTTGTGTAGAACTTGTGTAGAGCCTGTGTAGAGCTTGTGTAGAGCTTGTGTAGAGCCTGTGTAGAGCTTGTGTAGAGCCTGTGTAGAACTTGTGTAGAGCCTGTGTAGAGCTTGTGTAGAGCTTGTGTAGAACTTGTGTAGAGCCTGTGTAGAGCTTGTGTAGAGCCTGTGTAGAGCCTGTGTAGAGCCTGTGTAGAGCTTGTGTAGAGCTTGTGTAGAACTTGTGTAGAGCCTGTGTAGAGCTTGTGTAGAACTTGTGTAGAGCTTGTGTAGAGCCTGTGTAGAGCCTGTGTAGAGCTTGTGTAGAGCTTGTGTAGAGCCTGTGTAGAGCTTGTGTAGAACTTGTGTAGAGCCTGTGTAGAGCTTGTGTAGAGCCT
Source organism: Thunnus albacares (assembly GCF_914725855.1). Lineage (NCBI taxonomy): Eukaryota > Metazoa > Chordata > Actinopteri > Scombriformes > Scombridae > Thunnus > Thunnus albacares. Next base: position 36,858,743 of record NC_058110.1, on the reverse strand, counting down.
GTGTAGAGCCTGTGTAGAGCTTGTGTAGAGCTTGTGTAGAACTTGTGTAGAGCCTGTGTAGAGCTTGTGTAGAGCCTGTGTAGAGCTTGTGTAGAGCTTGTGTAGAGCCTGTGTAGAGCTTGTGTAGAGCTTGTGTAGAGCTTGTGTAGAGCCTGTGTAGAGCCTGTGTAGAGCTTGTGTAGAGCTTGTGTAGAGCTTGTGTAGAGCCTGTGTAGAGCTTGTGTAGAGCTTGTGTAGAGCCTGTGTAGAGCCTGTGTAGAGCCTGTGTAGAGCTTGTGTAGAGCCTGTGTAGAGCTTGTGTAGAGCCTGTGTAGAGCTTGTGTAGAGCTTGTGTAGAGCCTGTGTAGAGCCTGTGTAGAGCCTGTATACAGCTTGTGTAGAGCCTGTGTAGAGCTTGTGTAGAGCCTGTGTAGAGCCTGTGTAGAGCTTGTGTAGAGCTTGTGTAGAGCCTGTGTAGAGCCTGTGTAGAGCTTGTGTAGAGCTTGTGTAGAGCCTGTGTAGAGCCTGTGTAGAGCTTGTGTAGAGCTTGTGTAGAACTTGTGTAGAGCTTGTGTAGAGCCTGTGTAGAGCTTGTGTAGAGCTTGTGTAGAACTTGTGTAGAGCCTGTGTAGAGCCTGTGTAGAGCTTGTGTAGAGCCTGTGTAGAGCTTGTGTAGAGCCTGTGTAGAACTTGTGTAGAGCCTGTGTAGAGCTTGTGTAGAGCTTGTGTAGAGCCTGTGTAGAGCTTGTGTAGAGCCTGTGTAGAACTTGTGTAGAGCTTGTGTAGAGCTTGTGTAGAGCCTGTGTAGAGCCTGTGTAGAGCTTGTGTAGAGCTTGTGTAGAGCCTGTGTAGAGCCTGTGTAGAGCCTGTATACAGCTTGTGTAGAGCTTGTGTAGAGCCTGTGTAGAGCTTGTGTAGAGCCTGTGTAGAGCCTGTGTAGAGCTTGTGTAGAGCTTGTGTAGAACTTGTGTAGAGCCTGTGTAGAACTTGTGTAGAGCCTGTGTAGAGCCTGTGTAGAGCCTGTGTAGAGCCTGTGTGGAGCCTGTGTAGAGCTTGTGTAGAACTTGTGTAGAGCCTGTGTAGAGCTTGTGTAGAGCTTGTGTAGAACTTGTGTAGAGCTTGTGTAGAGCCTGTGTAGAGCTTGTGTAGAGCCTGTGTAGAGCCTGTGTAGAGCTTGTGTAGAGCTTGTGTAGAGCTTGTGTAGAGCCTGTGTAGAGCCTGTGTACAGCTTGTGTAGAACTTGTGTAGAACTTGTGTAGAGCCTGTGTAGAGCTTGTGTAGAGCCTGTGTACAGCTTGTGTAGAACTTGTGTAGAACTTGTGTAGAGCCTGTGTAGAGCTTGTGTAGAGCCTGTATACAGCTTGTGTAGAACTTGTGTAGAACTTGTGTAGAGCCTGTGTAGAGCCTGTGTAGAGCCTGTGTAGAACTTGTGTAGAACTTGTGTAGAGCCTGTGTAGAGCTTGTGTAGAGCTTGTGTAGAACTTGTGTAGAACTTGTGTAGAGCCTGTGTAGAGCCTGTGTGGAGCCTGTGTAGAGCTTGTGTAGAACTTGTGTAGAGCCTGTGTAGAGCTTGTGTAGAGCTTGTGTAGAACTTGTGTAGAGCTTGTGTAGAGCCTGTGTAGAGCTTGTGTAGAGCCTGTGTAGAGCCTGTGTAGAGCTTGTGTAGAGCTTGTGTAGAGCCTGTGTAGAGCTTGTGTAGAGCCTGTGTAGAGCCTGTGTAGAGCTTGTGTAGAGCTTGTGTAGAACTTGTGTAGAGCTTGTGTAGAACTTGTGTAGAGCCTGTGTAGAGCCTGTGTAGAGCTTGTGTAGAGCTTGTGTAGAACTTGTGTAGAGCCTGTGTAGAGCCTGTGTAGAGCCTGTGTAGAGCTTGTGTAGAACCTGTGTAGAGCTTGTGTAGAACTTGTGTAGAGCCTGTGTAGAGCTTGTGTAGAGCCTGTGTAGAGCCTGTGTAGAGCCTGTGTAGAGCTTGTGTAGAGCTTGTGTAGAACTTGTGTAGAGCCTGTGTAGAGCTTGTGTAGAACTTGTGTAGAGCTTGTGTAGAGCCTGTGTAGAGCCTGTGTAGAGCTTGTGTAGAGCTTGTGTAGAGCCTGTGTAGAGCTTGTGTAGAACTTGTGTAGAGCCTGTGTAGAGCTTGTGTAGAGCCTGTGTAGAGCCTGTGTAGAGCCTGTGTAGAGCTTGTGTAGAGCTTGTGTAGAACTTGTGTAGAGCCTGTGTAGAGCTTGTGTAGAGCCTGTGTAGAGCTTGTGTAGAGCTTGTGTAGAGCCTGTGTAGAGCTTGTGTAGAGCTTGTGTAGAGCTTGTGTAGAGCCTGTGTAGAGCCTGTGTAGAGCTTGTGTAGAGCTTGTGTAGAGCTTGTGTAGAGCCTGTGTAGAGCTTGTGTAGAGCTTGTGTAGAGCCTGTGTAGAGCCTGTGTAGAGCCTGTGTAGAGCTTGTGTAGAGCCTGTGTAGAGCTTGTGTAGAGCCTGTGTAGAGCTTGTGTAGAGCTTGTGTAGAGCCTGTGTAGAGCCTGTGTAGAGCCTGTATACAGCTTGTGTAGAGCCTGTGTAGAGCTTGTGTAGAGCCTGTGTAGAGCCTGTGTAGAGCTTGTGTAGAGCTTGTGTAGAGCCTGTGTAGAGCCTGTGTAGAGCTTGTGTAGAGCTTGTGTAGAGCCTGTGTAGAGCCTGTGTAGAGCTTGTGTAGAGCTTGTGTAGAACTTGTGTAGAGCTTGTGTAGAGCCTGTGTAGAGCTTGTGTAGAGCTTGTGTAGAACTTGTGTAGAGCCTGTGTAGAGCCTGTGTAGAGCTTGTGTAGAGCCTGTGTAGAGCTTGTGTAGAGCCTGTGTAGAACTTGTGTAGAGCCTGTGTAGAGCTTGTGTAGAGCTTGTGTAGAGCCTGTGTAGAGCTTGTGTAGAGCCTGTGTAGAACTTGTGTAGAGCTTGTGTAGAGCTTGTGTAGAGCCTGTGTAGAGCCTGTGTAGAGCTTGTGTAGAGCTTGTGTAGAGCCTGTGTAGAGCCTGTGTAGAGCCTGTATACAGCTTGTGTAGAGCTTGTGTAGAGCCTGTGTAGAGCTTGTGTAGAGCCTGTGTAGAGCCTGTGTAGAGCTTGTGTAGAGCTTGTGTAGAACTTGTGTAGAGCCTGTGTAGAACTTGTGTAGAGCCTGTGTAGAGCCTGTGTAGAGCCTGTGTAGAGCCTGTGTAGAGCCTGTGTAGAGCTTGTGTAGAACTTGTGTAGAGCCTGTGTAGAGCTTGTGTAGAGCTTGTGTAGAACTTGTGTAGAGCTTGTGTAGAGCCTGTGTAGAGCTTGTGTAGAGCCTGTGTAGAGCCTGTGTAGAGCTTGTGTAGAGCTTGTGTAGAGCTTGTGTAGAGCCTGTGTAGAGCCTGTGTAGAGCTTGTGTAGAACTTGTGTAGAACTTGTGTAGAGCCTGTGTAGAGCTTGTGTAGAGCCTGTGTACAGCTTGTGTAGAACTTGTGTAGAACTTGTGTAGAGCCTGTGTAGAGCTTGTGTAGAGCCTGTATACAGCTTGTGTAGAACTTGTGTAGAACTTGTGTAGAGCCTGTGTAGAGCCTGTGTAGAGCCTGTGTAGAACTTGTGTAGAACTTGTGTAGAGCCTGTGTAGAGCTTGTGTAGAGCTTGTGTAGAACTTGTGTAGAACTTGTGTAGAGCCTGTGTAGAGCCTGTGTGGAGCCTGTGTAGAGCTTGTGTAGAACTTGTGTAGAGCCTGTGTAGAGCTTGTGTAGAGCTTGTGTAGAACTTGTGTAGAGCTTGTGTAGAGCCTGTGTAGAGCTTTGTAGAGCCTGTGTAGAGCCTGTGTAGAGCTTGTGTAGAGCTTGTGTAGAGCTTGTGTAGAGCCTGTGTAGAGCTTGTGTAGAGCCTGTGTAGAGCCTGTGTACAGCTTGTGTAGAACTTGTGTAGAACTTGTGTAGAGCCTGTGTAGAGCTTGTGTAGAGCTTGTGTAGAACTTGTGTAGAGCCTGTGTAGAGCCTGTGTGGAGCCTGTGTAGAGCTTGTGTAGAACTTGTGTAGAGCCTGTGTAGAGCTTGTGTAGAGCTTGTGTAGAACTTGTGTAGAGCTTGTGTAGAGCCTGTGTAGAGCTTGTGTAGAGCCTGTGTAGAGCCTGTGTAGAGCTTGTGTAGAGCTTGTGTAGAGCTTGTGTAGAGCCTGTGTAGAGCTTGTGTAGAGCCTGTGTAGAGCCTGTGTACAGCTTGTGTAGAACTTGTGTAGAACTTGTGTAGAGCCTGTGTAGAGCTTGTGTAGAGCCTGTATACAGCTTGTGTAGAACTTGTGTAGAACTTGTGTAGAGCTTGTGTAGAGCCTGTGTACAGCTTGTTTAGAGCTTGTGTAGAGCCTGTGTAGAGCTTGTGTAGAACTTGTGTAGAGCTTGTGTAGAACTTGTGTAGAGCCTGTGTAGAGCCTGTGTAGAGCTTGTGTAGAGCCTGTGTAGAGCCTGTGTAGAGCTTGTGTAGAGCTTGTGTAGAGCTTGTGTAGAGCCTGTGTAGAGCTTGTGTAGAGCTTGTGTAGAACTTGTGTAGAGCCTGTGTAGAGCTTGTGTAGAACTTGTGTAGAGACTGTATACAGCTTGTTTAGAGCTTGTGTAGAGCTCGTGTAGAACTCGTGTAGAGCTTGTGTAGAGCTTGTGTAGAGCCTGTGTAGAGCTTGTGTAGAGCTTGCGTAGAACTTGTGTAGAGCCTGTGTAGAGCTTGTGTAGAACTTGTGTAGAGACTGTATACAGCTTGTTTAGAGCTTGTGTAGAGCTCGTGTAGAACTCGTGTAGAGCTTGTGTAGAGCTTGTGTAGAGCCTGTGTAGAGCTTGTGTAGAGCTTGTGTAGAGCCTGTGTAGAGCCTGTATACAGCTTGTGTAGAGCCTGTGTAGAGCCTGTGTAGAGCTTGTGTAGAGCTTGTGTAGAGCTTGTGTAGAGCTTGTGTAGAGCCTGTGTAGAGCTTGTGTACAGCTTGTGTAGAGCTTGTGTAGAGCCTGTGTAGAACTTGTGTAGAGCCTGTGTAGAGCTTGTGTACAGCTTGTGTAGAGCTTGTGTAGAGCCTGTGTAGAGCCTGTGTAGAGCCTGTGTACAGCTTGTGTACAGCTTGTGTAGAGCTTGTGTAGAGCTTGTGTAGAGCCTGTGTAGAGCCTGTGTAGAGCCTGTGTAGAGCTTGTGTACAGCTTGTGTAGAGCTTGTGTAGAGCCTGTGTAGAACTTGTGTAGAGCCTGTGTACAGCTTGTGTACAGCTTGTGTAGAGCTTGTGTAGAGCCTGTGTACAGCTTGTGTAGAGCCTGTGTAGAGCCTGTGTACAGCTTGTGTAGAGCTTGTGTACAGCTTGTGTAGAGCTTGTGTAGAACTTGTGTAGAGCCTGTGTAGAGCTTGTGTAGAGCCTGTGTAGAGCCTGTGTAGAGCCTGTGTAGAGCTTGTGTAGAGCTTGTGTAGAACTTGTGTAGAGCCTGTGTAGAGCTTGTGTAGAACTTGTGTAGAGCTTGTGTAGAGCCTGTGTAGAGCCTGTGTAGAGCTTGTGTAGAGCTTGTGTAGAGCCTGTGTAGAGCTTGTGTAGAACTTGTGTAGAGCCTGTGTAGAGCTTGTGTAGAGCCTGTGTAGAGCCTGTGTAGAGCCTGTGTAGAGCTTGTGTAGAGCTTGTGTAGAACTTGTGTAGAGCCTGTGTAGAGCTTGTGTAGAGCCTGTGTAGAGCTTGTGTAGAGCTTGTGTAGAGCCTGTGTAGAGCTTGTGTAGAGCTTGTGTAGAGCTTGTGTAGAGCCTGTGTAGAGCCTGTGTAGAGCTTGTGTAGAGCTTGTGTAGAGCTTGTGTAGAGCCTGTGTAGAGCTTGTGTAGAGCTTGTGTAGAGCCTGTGTAGAGCCTGTGTAGAGCCTGTGTAGAGCTTGTGTAGAGCCTGTGTAGAGCTTGTGTAGAGCCTGTGTAGAGCTTGTGTAGAGCTTGTGTAGAGCCTGTGTAGAGCCTGTGTAGAGCCTGTATACAGCTTGTGTAGAGCCTGTGTAGAGCTTGTGTAGAGCCTGTGTAGAGCCTGTGTAGAGCTTGTGTAGAGCTTGTGTAGAACTTGTGTAGAGCCTGTGTAGAGCTTGTGTAGAGCTTGTGTAGAGCCTGTGTAGAGCCTGTGTAGAGCTTGTGTAGAGCTTGTGTAGAACTTGTGTAGAGCTTGTGTAGAGCCTGTGTAGAGCTTGTGTAGAGCTTGTGTAGAACTTGTGTAGAGCCTGTGTAGAGCCTGTGTAGAGCTTGTGTAGAGCCTGTGTAGAGCTTGTGTAGAGCCTGTGTAGAACTTGTGTAGAGCCTGTGTAGAGCTTGTGTAGAGCTTGTGTAGAGCCTGTGTAGAGCTTGTGTAGAGCCTGTGTAGAACTTGTGTAGAGCTTGTGTAGAGCTTGTGTAGAGCCTGTGTAGAGCCTGTGTAGAGCTTGTGTAGAGCTTGTGTAGAGCCTGTGTAGAGCCTGTGTAGAGCCTGTATACAGCTTGTGTAGAGCTTGTGTAGAGCCTGTGTAGAGCTTGTGTAGAGCCTGTGTAGAGCCTGTGTAGAGCTTGTGTAGAGCTTGTGTAGAACTTGTGTAGAGCCTGTGTAGAACTTGTGTAGAGCCTGTGTAGAGCCTGTGTAGAGCCTGTGTGGAGCCTGTGTAGAGCTTGTGTAGAACTTGTGTAGAGCCTGTGTAGAGCTTGTGTAGAGCTTGTGTAGAACTTGTGTAGAGCTTGTGTAGAGCCTGTGTAGAGCTTGTGTAGAGCCTGTGTAGAGCCTGTGTAGAGCTTGTGTAGAGCTTGTGTAGAGCTTGTGTAGAGCCTGTGTAGAGCCTGTGTACAGCTTGTGTAGAACTTGTGTAGAACTTGTGTAGAGCCTGTGTAGAGCTTGTGTAGAGCCTGTGTACAGCTTGTGTAGAACTTGTGTAGAACTTGTGTAGAGCCTGTGTAGAGCCTGTGTAGAGCCTGTGTAGAACTTGTGTAGAACTTGTGTAGAGCCTGTGTAGAGCTTGTGTAGAGCCTGTATACAGCTTGTGTAGAACTTGTGTAGAACTTGTGTAGAGCCTGTGTAGAGCCTGTGTAGAGCCTGTGTAGAACTTGTGTAGAACTTGTGTAGAGCCTGTGTAGAGCTTGTGTAGAGCTTGTGTAGAACTTGTGTAGAACTTGTGTAGAGCCTGTGTAGAGCCTGTGTGGAGCCTGTGTAGAGCTTGTGTAGAACTTGTGTAGAGCCTGTGTAGAGCTTGTGTAGAGCTTGTGTAGAACTTGTGTAGAGCTTGTGTAGAGCCTGTGTAGAGCTTGTGTAGAGCCTGTGTAGAGCCTGTGTAGAGCTTGTGTAGAGCTTGTGTAGAGCTTGTGTAGAGCCTGTGTAGAGCTTGTGTAGAGCCTGTGTAGAGCCTGTGTACAGCTTGTGTAGAACTTGTGTAGAACTTGTGTAGAGCCTGTGTAGAGCTTGTGTAGAGCTTGTGTAGAACTTGTGTAGAGCCTGTGTAGAGCCTGTGTGGAGCCTGTGTAGAGCTTGTGTAGAACTTGTGTAGAGCCTGTGTAGAGCTTGTGTAGAGCTTGTGTAGAACTTGTGTAGAGCTTGTGTAGAGCCTGTGTAGAGCTTGTGTAGAGCCTGTGTAGAGCCTGTGTAGAGCTTGTGTAGAGCTTGTGTAGAGCTTGTGTAGAGCCTGTGTAGAGCTTGTGTAGAGCCTGTGTAGAGCCTGTGTAGAGCTTGTGTAGAACTTGTGTAGAACTTGTGTAGAGCCTGTGTAGAGCTTGTGTAGAGCCTGTATACAGCTTGTGTAGAACTTGTGTAGAACTTGTGTAGAGCTTGTGTAGAGCCTGTGTACAGCTTGTTTAGAGCTTGTGTAGAGCCTGTGTAGAGCTTGTGTAGAACTTGTGTAGAGCTTGTGTAGAACTTGTGTAGAGCCTGTGTAGAGCCTGTGTAGAGCTTGTGTAGAGCCTGTGTAGAGCCTGTGTAGAGCTTGTGTAGAGCTTGTGTAGAGCTTGTGTAGAGCCTGTGTAGAGCTTGTGTAGAGCTTGTGTAGAACTTGTGTAGAGCCTGTGTAGAGCTTGTGTAGAACTTGTGTAGAGACTGTATACAGCTTGTTTAGAGCTTGTGTAGAGCTCGTGTAGAACTCGTGTAGAGCTTGTGTAGAGCTTGTGTAGAGCCTGTGTAGAGCTTGTGTAGAGCTTGCGTAGAACTTGTGTAGAGCCTGTGTAGAGCTTGTGTAGAACTTGTGTAGAGACTGTATACAGCTTGTTTAGAGCTTGTGTAGAGCTCGTGTAGAACTCGTGTAGAGCTTGTGTAGAGCTTGTGTAGAGCCTGTGTAGAGCTTGTGTAGAGCTTGTGTAGAGCCTGTGTAGAGCCTGTATACAGCTTGTGTAGAGCCTGTGTAGAGCCTGTGTAGAGCTTGTGTAGAGCTTGTGTAGAGCTTGTGTAGAGCTTGTGTAGAGCCTGTGTAGAGCTTGTGTACAGCTTGTGTAGAGCTTGTGTAGAGCCTGTGTAGAACTTGTGTAGAGCCTGTGTAGAGCTTGTGTACAGCTTGTGTAGAGCTTGTGTAGAACTCGTGTAGAGCTTGTGTAGAGCTTGTGTAGAGCTTGTGTAGAGCCTGTGTAGAGCCTGTGTAGAGCCTGTATACAGCTTGTGTAGAGCCTGTGTAGAGCCTGTGTAGAGCTTGTGTAGAGCTTGTGTAGAGCTTGTGTAGAGCTTGTGTAGAGCCTGTGTAGAGCTTGTGTACAGCTTGTGTAGAGCTTGTGTAGAGCCTGTGTAGAGCCTGTGTAGAGCCTGTGTACAGCTTGTGTACAGCTTGTGTAGAGCTTGTGTAGAGCTTGTGTAGAGCCTGTGTAGAGCCTGTGTAGAGCCTGTGTAGAGCTTGTGTACAGCTTGTGTAGAGCTTGTGTAGAGCCTGTGTAGAACTTGTGTAGAGCCTGTGTACAGCTTGTGTACAGCTTGTGTAGAGCTTGTGTAGAGCCTGTGTACAGCTTGTGTAGAGCCTGTGTAGAGCCTGTGTACAGCTTGTGTAGAGCTTGTGTACAGCTTGTGTAGAGCTTGTGTAGAGCCTGTGTAGAGCCTGTGTAGAGCCTGTATACAGCTTGTGTAGAGCCTGTGTAGAGCTTGTGTAGAGCTTGTGTACAGCTTGTGTAGAGCCTGTGTAGAGCCTGTGTAGAGCCTGTGTAGAGCCTGTGTAGAGCCTGTGTAGAGCTTGTGTACAGCTTGTGTAGAGCTTGTGTAGAGCCTGTATACAGCTTGTGTAGAGCCTGTGTAGAGCTTGTGTAGAGCTTGTGTACAGCTTGTGTAGAGCCTGTGTAGAGCCTGTGTAGAGCCTGTGTAGAGCTTGTGTACAGCTTGTGTAGAGCCTGTGTAGAGCCTGTGTAGAGCCTGTGTAGAGCTTGTGTACAGCTTGTGTAGAGCTTGTGTAGAGCCTGTGTAGAGCCTGTGTAGAGCCTGTGTAGAGCTTGTGTAGAGCTTGTGTACAGCTTGTGTAGAGCCTGTGTAGAGCCTGTGTAGAGCTTGTGTAGAGCTTGTGTACAGCTTGTGTAGAGCCTGTGTAGAGCCTGTGTAGAGCCTGTGTAGAGCTTGTGTACAGCTTGTGTAGAGCCTGTGTAGAGCTTGTGTACAGCTTGTGTAGAGCCTGTGTAGAGCTTGTGTAGAGCTTGTGTACAGCTTGTGTAGAGCCTGTGTAGAGCCTGTGTAGAGCCTGTGTAGAGCTTGTGTAGAGCCTATGTAGAGCATGTGTAGAGCCTGTGTAGAGCTTGTGTAGAACTTGTGTAGAGACTGTATACAGCTTGTTTAGAGCTTGTGTAGAGCTCGTGTAGAACTCGTGTAGAGCTTGTGTAGAGCCTGTGTAGAGCCTGTATACAGCTTGTGTAGAGCTTGTGTAGAGCCTGTATACAGCTTGTGTAGAGCCTGTGTAGAGCCTGTGTAGAGCTTGTGTAGAGCTTGTGTAGAGCCTGTGTAGAGCCTGTGTACAGCTTGTGTAGAGCCTGTGTACAGCTTGTGTAGAGCTTGTGTAGAGCTTGTGTAGAGCTTGTGTACAGCTTGTGTAGAGCTTGTGTAGAGCCTGTGTAGAGCTTGTGTAGAGCTTGTGTACAGCTTGTGTAGAGCCTGTGTAGAGCCTGTGTAGAGCCTGTGTAGAGCTTGTGTACAGCTTGTGTAGAGCCTGTGTAGAGCTTGTGTACAGCTTGTGTAGAGCCTGTGTAGAGCTTGTGTAGAGCTTGTGTACAGCTTGTGTAGAGCCTGTGTAGAGCCTGTGTAGAGCCTGTGTAGAGCTTGTGTAGAGCCTATGTAGAGCATGTGTAGAGCCTGTGTAGAGCTTGTGTAGAACTTGTGTAGAGACTGTATACAGCTTGTTTAGAGCTTGTGTAGAGCTCGTGTAGAACTCGTGTAGAGCTTGTGTAGAGCCTGTGTAGAGCCTGTATACAGCTTGTGTAGAGCTTGTGTAGAGCCTGTATACAGCTTGTGTAGAGCCTGTGTAGAGCCTGTGTAGAGCTTGTGTAGAGCTTGTGTAGAGCCTGTGTAGAGCCTGTGTACAGCTTGTGTAGAGCCTGTGTACAGCTTGTGTAGAGCTTGTGTAGAGCTTGTGTAGAGCCTGTGTACAGCTTGTGTAGAGCCTGTGTAGAGCCTTTGTAGAGCTTGTGTACAGCTTGTGTAGAGCCTGTGTAGAGCCTGTGTAGAGCTTGTGTAGAGCTGTACGGTATCACCTCTCACCTGTCTGAAAGTTGGATTTGAGGACATCAGGTGGAAGAGCGATCATCCAGTTCAGGATCCCTGCAACACCTCCAGCCAGGAGGATGTTGGGAGTGCTGAGCTGAGAAACGCTGACATACAGATGCACAGAAAACCACACATGAGGTTTACAGCATTTAGAAGCACCTTTATAACTCTATAAACATCTCCACTGTTACCATGGTGACTCACCTTTGACCCTCAGGAGTCAGGAAGTGTTTGAGGTATTCATATGTCAGGAAGTAGAGACCAGTAGAAGGCACATCTGAGACAGAGAGAGCAAACATGAGGCTGTAAAGTCAACAAACACACAGAGTTCACAGTGCAGGTGTCAGGTGTTTCACCTCTGATGAGCGTGAGTACGGTCCCTCTGTAGACGCTGCGGAGGCCCTGCTCCCTGTACAGCTGGATCGCACAGTCCAGCGGACCTGCATACTTTGATTGTCCGCTGCTTGCCTGCACCTGAAACACAACTTCCTGTTTATGACTCACAGATGCAACAAGCTTGTTAACCTGGCAGCTACATTTGCACATTAGGTTGCAGATAGTAACGTTACACATTACACTTGCATCTGTTGCTGAGTGTGTGTTGGATAGATCATAACATATCTGTGTGTGTGTGTGTGTGTGTGTGTGTGTGTGTGTGAAACATACAGTAGATTACAGTTTCTTCTGATTGGTTCAACACTGAGTCACATGTTGAACTTTACC
>NC_058110.1:36834740-36844426 GCF_914725855.1 Thunnus albacares | reverse complement strand
CCTCCTCTCTCCTCGCCTCCTCTCTCCTCCTCTCTCCTCGCCTCCTCTCTCCTCGCCTCCTCTCTCCTCCTCTCTCCTCCTCTCTCCTCTCCTCCTCTCTCCTCGCCTCCTCTCTCCTCGCCTCCTCTCGCCTCCTCTCTCCTCGCCTCCTCTCTCCTCCTCTCCTCCTCTCTCCTCGCCTCCTCCTCTCTCCTCTCCTCCTCTCTCCTCCTCTCTCCTCGCCTCCTCTCTCCTCCTCTCGCCTCCTCTCTCCTCGCCTCCTCTCTCCTCACCTCCTCTCTCCATGCCTCCTCTCTCCTCACCTCCTCTCTCCTCCTCTCTCCATGCCTCCTCTCTCCTCGCCTCCTCTCTCCATGCCTCCTCTCTCCTCACCTCCTCTCGCCTCCTCTCTCCTCACCTCCTCTCTCCATGCCTCCTCTCTCCTCTCCTCCTCTCGCCTCCTCTCTCCTCACCTCCTCTCGCCTCCTCTCTCCTCACCTCCTCTCTCCTCACCTCCTCTCTCCTCGCCTCCTCTCTCCTCACCTCCTCTCTCCTCACCTCCTCTCGCCTCCTCTCTCCTCACCTCCTCTCTCCATGCCTCCTCTCTCCTCTCCTCCTCTCGCCTCCTCTCTCCTCACCTCCTCTCGCCTCCTCTCTCCTCACCTCCTCTCTCCATGCCTCCTCTCTCCTCACCTCCTCTCGCCTCCTCTCTCCTCACCTCCTCTCTCCTCGCCTCCTCTCTCCTCGCCTCCTCTCTCCTCGCCTCCTCTCTCCTCACCTCCTCTCGCCTCCTCTCTCCATGCCTCCTCTCTCCTCACCTCCTCTCTCCATGCCTCCTCTCTCCTCACCTCCTCTCGCCTCCTCTCTCCTCACCTCCTCTCTCCTCACCTCCTCTCTCCTCGCCTCCTCTCTCCATGCCTCCTCTCTCCTCACCTCCTCTCGCCTCCTCTCTCCTCACCTCCTCTCTCCTCACCTCCTCTCTCCTCTCCTCCTCTCTCCTCGCCTCCTCTCTCCATGCCTCCTCTCTCCTCGCCTCCTCTCGCCTCCTCTCTCCATGCCTCCTCTCTCCTCGCCTCCTCTCGCCTCCTCTCTCCATGCCTCCTCTCTCCTCGCCTCCTCTCTCCTCACCTCCTCTCTCCTCTCCTCCTCTCTCCTCTCCTCCTCTCTCCATGCCTCCTCTCTCCTCACCTCCTCTCTCCTCGCCTCCTCTCTCCTCGCCTCCTCTCTCCTCACCTCCTCTCGCCTCCTCTCTCCTCACCTCCTCTCTCCATGCCTCCTCTCTCCTCACCTCCTCTCTCCTCCTCTCTCCATGCCTCCTCTCTCCTCACCTCCTCTCTCCTCACCTCCTCTCTCCATGCCTCCTCTCTCCTCACCTCCTCTCTCCTCCTCTCTCCATGCCTCCTCTCTCCTCGCCTCCTCTCTCCTCACCTCCTCTCGCCTCCTCTCTCCTCACCTCCTCTCTCCATGCCTCCTCTCTCCTCACCTCCTCTCTCCTCCTCTCTCCATGCCTCCTCTCTCCTCACCTCCTCTCTCCTCCTCTCTCCATGCCTCCTCTCTCCTCGCCTCCTCTCTCCTCGCCTCCTCTCTCCTCCTCTCTCCTCGCCTCCTCTCCTCCTCTCTCCTCACCTCCTCTCTCCTCGCCTCCTCTCTCCTCGCCTCCTCTCTCCTCCTCTCTCCTCGCCTCCTCTCTCCTCGCCTCCTCTCTCCTCCTCTCTCCTCCTCTCTCCTCTCCTCCTCTCTCCTCGCCTCCTCTCTCCTCGCCTCCTCTCGCCTCCTCTCTCCTCGCCTCCTCTCTCCTCCTCTCCTCCTCTCTCCTCGCCTCCTCCTCTCTCCTCTCCTCCTCTCTCCTCCTCTCTCCTCGCCTCCTCTCTCCTCCTCTCGCCTCCTCTCTCCTCGCCTCCTCTCTCCTCACCTCCTCTCTCCATGCCTCCTCTCTCCTCACCTCCTCTCTCCTCCTCTCTCCATGCCTCCTCTCTCCTCGCCTCCTCTCTCCTCACCTCCTCTCGCCTCCTCTCTCCTCACCTCCTCTCTCCATGCCTCCTCTCTCCTCTCCTCCTCTCGCCTCCTCTCTCCTCACCTCCTCTTGCCTCCTCTCTCCATGCCTCCTCTCTCCATGCCTCCTCTCTCCTCACCTCCTCTCGCCTCCTCTCTCCTCGCCTCCTCTCTCCTCACCTCCTCTCTCCTCTCCTCCTCTCTCCTCGCCTCCTCTCTCCATGCCTCCTCTCTCCTCGCCTCCTCTCGCCTCCTCTCTCCATGCCTCCTCTCTCCTCGCCTCCTCTCGCCTCCTCTCTCCATGCCTCCTCTCTCCTCGCCTCTTCTCTCCTCACCTCCTCTCTCCTCTCCTCCTCTCTCCTCTCCTCCTCTCTCCATGCCTCCTCTCTCCTCACCTCCTCTCTCCTCGCCTCCTCTCTCCTCGCCTCCTCTCTCCTCACCTCCTCTCGCCTCCTCTCTCCTCACCTCCTCTCTCCATGCCTCCTCTCTCCTCACCTCCTCTCTCCTCCTCTCTCCATGCCTCCTCTCTCCTCACCTCCTCTCTCCTCACCTCCTCTCTCCATGCCTCCTCTCTCCTCACCTCCTCTCTCCTCCTCTCTCCATGCCTCCTCTCTCCTCGCCTCCTCTCTCCTCACCTCCTCTCGCCTCCTCTCTCCTCACCTCCTCTCTCCATGCCTCCTCTCTCCTCACCTCCTCTCTCCTCCTCTCTCCATGCCTCCTCTCTCCTCACCTCCTCTCTCCTCCTCTCTCCATGCCTCCTCTCTCCTCGCCTCCTCTCTCCTCGCCTCCTCTCTCCTCCTCTCTCCTCGCCTCCTCTCCTCCTCTCTCCTCACCTCCTCTCTCCTCGCCTCCTCTCTCCTCGCCTCCTCTCTCCTCCTCTCTCCTCGCCTCCTCTCTCCTCGCCTCCTCTCTCCTCCTCTCTCCTCCTCTCTCCTCTCCTCCTCTCTCCTCGCCTCCTCTCTCCTCGCCTCCTCTCGCCTCCTCTCTCCTCGCCTCCTCTCTCCTCCTCTCCTCCTCTCTCCTCGCCTCCTCCTCTCTCCTCTCCTCCTCTCTCCTCCTCTCTCCTCGCCTCCTCTCTCCTCCTCTCGCCTCCTCTCTCCTCGCCTCCTCTCTCCTCACCTCCTCTCTCCATGCCTCCTCTCTCCTCACCTCCTCTCTCCTCCTCTCTCCATGCCTCCTCTCTCCTCGCCTCCTCTCTCCATGCCTCCTCTCTCCTCACCTCCTCTCGCCTCCTCTCTCCTCACCTCCTCTCTCCATGCCTCCTCTCTCCTCTCCTCCTCTCGCCTCCTCTCTCCTCACCTCCTCTTGCCTCCTCTCTCCATGCCTCCTCTCTCCATGCCTCCTCTCTCCTCACCTCCTCTCGCCTCCTCTCTCCTCGCCTCCTCTCTCCTCACCTCCTCTCTCCTCACCTCCTCTCGCCTCCTCTCTCCTCACCTCCTCTCGCCTCCTCTCTCCTCACCTCCTCTCTCCATGCCTCCTCTCTCCTCACCTCCTCTCGCCTCCTCTCTCCTCACCTCCTCTCTCCTCACCTCCTCTCTCCTCGCCTCCTCTCTCCTCGCCTCCTCTCTCCTCACCTCCTCTCTCCATGCCTCCTCTCTCCTCACCTCCTCTCTCCATGCCTCCTCTCTCCTCGCCTCCTCTCGCCTCCTCTCTCCTCGCCTCCTCTCTCCTCACCTCCTCTCTCCATGCCTCCTCTCTCCTCTCCTCCTCTCGCCTCCTCTCTCCTCACCTCCTCTCGCCTCCTCTCTCCTCACCTCCTCTCTCCATGCCTCCTCTCTCCTCACCTCCTCTCGCCTCCTCTCTCCTCACCTCCTCTCTCCTCACCTCCTCTCTCCTCGCCTCCTCTCTCCTCGCCTCCTCTCTCCTCACCTCCTCTCTCCATGCCTCCTCTCTCCTCGCCTCCTCTCTCCTCACCTCCTCTCGCCTCCTCTCTCCATGCCTCCTCTCTCCTCACCTCCTCTCTCCATGCCTCCTCTCTCCTCACCTCCTCTCGCCTCCTCTCTCCTCACCTCCTCTCTCCTCACCTCCTCTCTCCTCGCCTCCTCTCTCCATGCCTCCTCTCTCCTCACCTCCTCTCGCCTCCTCTCTCCTCACCTCCTCTCTCCTCACCTCCTCTCTCCTCTCCTCCTCTCTCCTCGCCTCCTCTCTCCTCGCCTCCTCTCGCCTCCTCTCTCCATGCCTCCTCTCTCCTCGCCTCCTCTCGCCTCCTCTCTCCATGCCTCCTCTCTCCTCGCCTCTTCTCTCCTCACCTCCTCTCTCCTCTCCTCCTCTCTCCTCTCCTCCTCTCTCCATGCCTCCTCTCTCCTCACCTCCTCTCTCCTCGCCTCCTCTCTCCTCGCCTCCTCTCTCCTCACCTCCTCTCGCCTCCTCTCTCCTCACCTCCTCTCTCCATGCCTCCTCTCTCCTCACCTCCTCTCTCCTCCTCTCTCCATGCCTCCTCTCTCCTCACCTCCTCTCTCCTCACCTCCTCTCTCCATGCCTCCTCTCTCCTCACCTCCTCTCTCCTCCTCTCTCCATGCCTCCTCTCTCCTCGCCTCCTCTCTCCTCACCTCCTCTCGCCTCCTCTCTCCTCACCTCCTCTCTCCATGCCTCCTCTCTCCTCACCTCCTCTCTCCTCCTCTCTCCATGCCTCCTCTCTCCTCACCTCCTCTCTCCTCCTCTCTCCATGCCTCCTCTCTCCTCGCCTCCTCTCTCCTCACCTCCTCTCGCCTCCTCTCTCCTCACCTCCTCTCTCCATGCCTCCTCTCTCCTCACCTCCTCTCTCCTCCTCTCTCCATGCCTCCTCTCTCCTCGCCTCTCAGGTGGGAGGGACTAAGACGCGAGGAGAGGAGGCGAGGAGAGGAGGCGAGGAAAGGAATCGAGGATGTACAAACTGAGAAATGAGACGAGGGGTCAGGGGTCAGGGATGCAGCCGGCGCGTGCATTTAGCGTCATCGACAGGCGCCGTGCAGCGCAGCAGCGGCGGGAGTTTCTGAACCCGAAACTACGGAAGGTTTCTGTTGAAACACGGTGAGTGAAGGAGTGAAGGAGTGAACGAGTGAAGGAGTGAACGAGTGGATCAGTGATGAATGTTGAACGTTATTAAAGTCAGACGTTTGTTTCAGAACAGCTCGTTAGCTTAGCTTCCTGCTCTCAGGCTAACCAGCTAACGTTCGCATCAACGGTCACTTCCGGGTCCTTTTTTATCTTCACAACAAACGTTAGAGACTCACTCTGAACACAAAACAATATGTAACATATGTAATTATATGTATATATGTGTGTATGTGTATATGTGTATATATATGTGTGTACAGGTTGCGGTTTGTGAAGAAATCAGAACACATCTGAAGCTCAGCTGTTAACGTTACACTAACATTTATAAAATCATTATCAACTTTAATAAAACTAACGTTACTACGACCTCTGCATTAAAAATAACACGTGATCATAAACAACTAAACATGATGCTGATTTAACAGTGACGTTACTCAGATACTTTACTGCTGTAAAAGTACCAACACAGCGATGTAAAATACTCCATTACAAGTAAAAGTACATCAGTATTATGAGCTTGATGTAGTTAAAGTATTGCAGTAAAAGTACATCAGTATTATGAGCTTGATGTAGTTAAAGTATTGCAGTAAAAGTACATCAGTATTATGAGCTTGATGTAGTTAAAGTATTGCAGTAAAAGTACATCAGTATTATGAGCTTGATGTAGTTAAAGTATTGCAGTAAAAGTACATCAGTATTATGAGCTTGATGTAGTTAAAGTATTGCAGTAAAAGTACATAAGTATTATGAGCTTGATGTAGTTAAAGTATTGCAGTAAAAGTACATCAGTATTATGAGCTTGATGTAGTTAAAGTATTGCAGTAAAAGTACATAAGTATTATGAGCTTGATGTAGTTAAAGTATTGCAGTAAAAGTACATCAGTATTATGAGCTTGATGTAGTTAAAGTATTGCAGTAAAAGTACATCAGTATTATGAGCTTGATGTAGTTAAAGTATTGCAGTAAAAGTACATCAGTATTATGAGCTTGATGTAGTTAAAGTATTGCAGTAAAAGTACATCAGTATTATGAGCTTGATGTAGTTAAAGTATTGCAGTAAAAGTACATCAGTATTATGAGCTTGATGTAGTTAAAGTATTGCAGTAAAAGTACATCAGTATTATGAGCTTGATGTAGTTAAAGTATTGCAGTAAAAGTACATCAGTATTATGAGCTTGATGTAGTTAAAGTATTGCAGTATATCTATGTGTGTATATATATATATGTGTGTGTGTGTGTATGTGTATGTCAAATACAGTCAGATGAAGCTTGTTGATCTCACTGTTTTGTTTTTTTTGTAATCAGTCAGAGAGCCGCCATGATGAAGAGAAAGAGATTGTCCAACACTCAGAGCTCCTCTCAGCCCAGGGTCAGTTTACTCGTCCTTATTACACTTTATTACCCCTTATTACACCTTGTTACACCTAGTTACACTTTATTACCCCTTATTACTCCTAGTTACACTTTATTACCCCTTATTACCCCTAGTTACACTTTATTACCCCTTATTACCCCTAGTTACACTTTATTACCCCTTATTACTCCTAGTTACACTTTATTACCCCTTATTACCCCTAGTTACACTTTATTACCCCTTATTACCCCTTGTTACACCTAGTTACACTTTATTACCCCTTATTACTCCTAGTTACACTTTATTACCCCTTATTACACCTTGTTACACCTAGTTACACTTTATTACCCCTTATTACTCCTAGTTACACTTTATTACCCCTTATTACCCCTAGTTACACTTTATTACCCCTTATTACCCCTAGTTACACTTTATTACCCCTTATTACCCCTAGTTACACTTTATTACCCCTTATTACCCCTAGTTACACTTTATTACCCCTTATTACCCCTAGTTACACTTTATTACCCCTTATTACCCCTAGTTACACTTTATTACCCCTTATTACACCTTGTTACACTTTATTACCCCTTATTACACCTTATTACCCCTAGTTACACTTTATTACCCCTTATTACACCTTGTTACACTTTATTACCCCTTATTACACCTTGTTACACCTAGTTACACTTTATTACACCTTATTACCCCTAGTTACACTTTATTACCCCTTATTACACCTTGTTACACCTAGTTACACTTTATTACCCCTTATTACACCTAGTTACACTTTATTACCCCTTATTACCCCTTGTTACCCCTAGTTACACTTTATTACACCTTATTACCCCTAGTTACACTTTATTACCCCTTATTACCCCTAGTTACACTTTATTACCCCTTATTACCCCTAGTTACACTTTATTACACCTTATTACCCCTAGTTACACTTTATTACCCCTTATTACCCCTAGTTACACTTTATTACCCCTTATTACCCCTAGTTACACTTTATTACCCCTTATTACCCCTTGTTACCCCTAGTTACACCTAGTTACACCTTGTTACACCTTGTTACACCTTATTACTCCTTATAACCCCCTGTTAGACCTTGTCAGGTGTGTGTTGGCCTCCTCTCGGGGTCAACATGGTGTTACAGGTGTGGATGCAGGTTCAGAAACAGCCGTGCAGAATAATCCAACCACAGTGAAACAGACAGACTGTTTGATCTCAGTTTCTGTTTGTAGAGGCAAAGCGGCACGTTATTGGCTGAGGAAGAGGATGAAGACACGACCTTCACTCAGCCGAGTACGTCACAGGTCCAGAGAGGGCTGGAGAAGTTCACGGCGGCGCAGGTGGACCAGAAGGTAACAGACACAGACATGCAGAGAGGTGTTGGCGTAATGAAACGTTGTTGAGTGGCTGGTCTGTGTGTCTGCAGACTGCTGAGGTGGTTCAGTACTTCCTGGTGAAGGACCAGAAGAAGATTCCTGTACGGCGAGCAGGTAAAGCTGCACACAGACTGTATCAACTATACATCATATTCATAGATGATCTCAGACGTAGCAGAACGTTTAGAGGGAACGAAGGGGAACAGAGTTCTGCTTTTACAAAGTTAAAGGGTTTCAGCTGGAAGCTAACTGGGCGTGTTGTCAGTCAGACAGTCAGGCCTCAGCAACGATAAACACTGACTGACTTGGAGACTCTGAGTTTGGTTACAGGAAGGTTGAAGCGGCTGTCAGTGGATGATCAGCAGCATTAAGTCACAGAAATATCCAGTAATGAACGTCTTCACTCTCCTCTTCGTCTGTCAGACCTGGTGAAACATGTGGTGAAAGACTACAGAAACATTTACCCCGAGATCATGAAGAGAGCAGCACGGACGTTTGATCAGGTGTGTTGAGTCTGAGGGTCGCTGCAGTCAGCTGATCATCTTCACACTCAGAATAAAACACTGATTATCTTTTATTTCTACCAGGTGTTCGGCTTCAAACTGGTTGAAATTGACACCAAGAATCACATGTACATACTGATCAATAAGCTGGAGACAGCTGAGGGAGCGCCGACCATCAAGTGAGAATCTGTTTCAGGATCAATAATCACATATTTGAGCTTTTAGTGTCTCTGTTGAAGTCATGAGTTCATCTGTTGCAGCCCAACAAACCCCAAGACCGGCCTGCTGTTCGTCATCCTCAGTGTGGTCTTCATGAAGGGAGGCGTCGTCAGAGAAAGTGAGTTCACACACTTCCTCAATTGTGTGTGTGTGTGTGTGTGTGTGCGTGTGTGTGTGTGTGTGCGTGTGCGTGTGTGTGTGTGTGTGCGTGTGCGTGTGTGTGTGTGTGTGTGTGCAGAGAACATCGTGTGAATAACTCGTGTCTGGTTGTGTTTTAGACGTCATCTGGAACACTCTGAAGAGACTCCGCGTCGACTCCGGGTGAGACGGGATTCCTGTTACATCAGTGTGTGTGTGTGTGTGTGTGTGTGCGTGTGTGTGTGCGCGTGGATCATAAATGACAGATTCATGACTGCATGTTGTGTTTTGTTCCGTCTCTGATGGTGAATCCAGAGAGAAACACAAGGAGTTCGGTGACGTGAGGAAAGTCGTCACAGACGAGTTTGTGCGTCAGAGGTGAGAATCAACATCTGTTAACATGAAGGATCTTATAAAAGGTCGCAGCAAGTAACACGTCTGAAGATTAATGTAGCAGCACAACATCAGATTAGATCAGATTAGATTAGATCAGATTAGATTAGATTGACTTTATTGTTCACCTCAGTGGAAATTTGTCTTTGGCTTTTCCCAAAGTACAATAAAAGTTCATGAGCAAAACTCACCATTAATAAATAAACAACATGTACAACATAGTGCAGACGTGCAGGTAGCAACAGGTAGCAACAGGTAACAACAGGTAGCAACAGGTAGCAACAGGTAGCAACAGGTAACAACAGGTAGCAACAGGTAACAACAGGTAGCAACAGGTAGCAACAGGTAACAACAGGTAGCAACAGGTAACAACAGGTAGCAACAGGTAACAACAGGTAACAACAGGTAGCAACAGGTAACAACAGGTAACAACAGGTAACAACAGGTAGCAACAGGTAACAACAGGTAACAACAGGTAGCAACAGGTAACAACAGGTAGCAACAGGTAACAACAGGTAACAACAGGTAACAACAGGTAACAACAGGTAGCAACAGGTAGCAACAGGTAACAACAGGTAGCAACAGGTAACAACAGGTAGCAACAGGTAACAACAGGTAACAACAGGTAACAACAGGTAGCAACAGGTAGCAACAGGTAACAACAGGTAGCAACAGGTAACA
>NC_058110.1:36814740-36827240 GCF_914725855.1 Thunnus albacares | reverse complement strand
TTACATCCTACAGTCAGACCTGTTGGTATAGTTACACCTTTACATCCTACAGTCAGTCCTGTTGGTATAGTTACACCTTTACATCCTACAGTCAGTCCTGTTGGTATAGTTACACCTTTACATCCTACAGTCAGTCCTGTTGGTACAGTTACACCTTTACATCATACAGTCAGACCTGTTGGTATAGTTACACCTTTACATCCTACAGTCAGACCTGTTGGTATAGTTACACCTTTACATCATACAGTCAGACCTGTTGGTATAGTTACACCTTTACATCCTACAGTCAGACCTGTTGGTATAGTTACACCTTTACATCCTACAGTCAGTCCTGTTGGTATAGTTACACCTTTACATCCTACAGTCAGTCCTGTTGGTACAGTTACACCTTTACATCCTACAGTCAGACCTGTTGGTATAGTTACACCTTTACATCATACAGTCAGACCTGTTGGTACAGTTACACCTTTACATCATACAGTCAGACCTGTTGGTACAGTTACACCTTTACATCCTACAGTCAGACCTGTTGGTATAGTTACACCTTTACATTGACGAGACAACAGCTGTGACTAAATAAAAAGCAGTAATTTACTGGTTTGACTGGATTTGTTACGACCGTTTAAAGTAGAAATGAAATGAAAAATGCCTTTTAATCCCTTTTAGATCACATTCCCACCAATTTGACAATATATATATATATATGCCCAAAATCTAATTGTTTTCTTCCTGTAACAAAATGTGACGTTTGCTTATGCAGGCTTGAACCAACCAGTTTCCACCAATATCATCATGACCTCCACCCATCAGTCAGTCTTCAGCGTGCAGCAGCATCTTGTTTGTTATGACGCAACGTTGCGTCTGTCCTGTTTCACTCTGAAATACGTCACAATACAGAACTTAGATACTTTCTGCTGGACTTTAAAAGCTGACTTGATATTTTAAATGTTAGTTTTCTGACAGGAAATTATGCATTTATTAACGCTGCCATGTGCTGTTTTTAAAACAGTTTCTTATTAAAATGACCCATGTCAGTTAAAACTACAGGGACCAGATGTCCCAGTTTGTCCAGGATTGTCCCAGTTTCAAGCTGAGTGTCCCGAGTCTCGACAGATATCTGTAAAACACTCAAAAGTCACAAATCCATCACTGATTGGTCTGTGTTTCTGTCAATCAGGCCCTGTTCACACCTGGCATTAACATGCATCTTGGGTGATCGATCATAAGCGGAGATCAGCGTTGAGATCCGATCGATAAGACACATTAACGGATCCTGTCGCTGTGCCTCGTGTGTAGATGCGTCAGTCAATGCAGAGATCGCTGCACATGACTCTACATCTGTTATATTCTGTATATTTGTTCAGCTAATCTTTGCATGTACGTGTTTATCTGCATGTAGAGCAGAAAGTCAGATCTGATCACAAGACACGTGGAGACGCGTTAATTCCAGGTGTGATCAGAGCCTCGATCAATGCGTCGTTGTCGAGGTTGTTGTTCGCCTTGATGCTGTCAGTATGCTAACGGTTAGCTACCCGGCAACGAAAACGCTGCGTTCTGCACACACGGCAAGAGTGTATTTTCAGTCACACACGGTGGAAACGCTGATATAAAGGATCATATTAAGACGGCCAAAAATAAGCTGCAAAGCGTTAAGTACCCGTCAGTCCTCTTAAAGGTAACTTTCTCTATTTTTGTTATTAAAGAGCATTTGTGATTTAATGTGTTGATGTTTTAATTTTTGTAAACTCGCAACCAGCTCACAGCATAACGCTGTGAAGATGTAAGTTTAAGTTATTTTTATGTTATAGCCTCTGAAGTTATTTGTGTCAGGATGAGTAGCAGGAATGGATGCAAATGCAGAGATGAAAACCTTTAATCTTGTGGTGGTCGGGAAAGAACAGGACTGAACAGAAAACCCGGACTTAAATAGTAACTGAACTAACGAGGAGATGAGGTGCAGGTGGGGAGAAGGGTGGAGAACTCAGGAGAAGAGCTGATTGGCTGACGAGGCTAACACTGGGCAGGTGTGGAGGAGGACATGAACACACGAGGGAAACAGAGCAACAGAAAACCAAAACCCAGAAAACAAACTCAACGCCACCTTCACTAACCCATCCAAAACTAACTAATGATGCAATCCTCTAAAACCCAGTTCATAAGCAAAACCATACGACCAGAAGGACGGACAACAGGCAAAGTCCAGGCAAGATGTGACAATTTGTAGCCTACGAAGAAATTTGCACCTTGTTTTGTTTAAAAAAACAAAAAACAGAAACAAAGCTGGCAGAGAACATGTGACGGTCGGCCGTTTAGCAACTTTCACGCTGACGAAGACCGCGGTGCATTTTGGTCTGCCGAGGTGCTGTCCGTGGTGCTGAAAGGTGCGCTCCGTAGGTGTAATAAGTGCTGAAACAACCGTCCCCCATCCTGATGAACACCCATGGTGCATGCGTAAGTGCACATGCATAAGTGCATACATGTGCACGTGTATTAACGTTCGGTACGCTGAAGGGTCCCGGTTTGAGGGTTTGTGAGGTTAAAACATACTACAGGACACGTGTGTGTGTTCAGGCTGCATAGAGTCATTATGTGTATTTTATAAATGAGGCACATCGTGGTGTCGGCAGCTAAAGAGCCAAATTTCCTGTCTAGTTAGTTTTCGTCAACTTTGTTACCAAAGTCGACACCAAAACCACGTCCACCCAAACACAGACGATGTTTGGATCCTTGTGATGCTCCTCTGAAGGAAGACCACATGACACCACATGACACCATGTGACTCAAACCAACAGTTCAGCTTTCATTTGTTTTCTTGCAGAGTCTGAGATGATCCCTCATGTCTGTACGCTGAATATGAGCCACAGTTAGCAGACGGTTAGCGAAGCATGAAGGCTGGAAACTGCTAACCTGGTCAGTCCAAAGCTAACTAAACCTGAGGAGTTTGGGTGGGACTGTTTCCTGACAGGAGACTGGAGGGACCAGTAAGACCTGCCAGGTGAGAGTCACCTGCCTGAAGCAGACGAGGTCTCTGTTGTCTTGCCAGCGTGTAGTGGAAGACTTCATCTTCAAATATCAACTCTCATTAGTAACATTATAGTAGCAGCTGCCGTTACACATGCTAGCTGAGTAGCTGTACTGCTAGCTCTGCTACCCCCGTCAGTCACATGACCCTCATGGACCATCGAGACTCTCCCGTTTGTTGAGAGGGACTCCCTAAAAACTTGGTATCTCACCCGGGCGGGTGTGGTTTTGCAGGACGTAGCAGTGACCACTTTGGCGAACTCCATGACCATCTTTGAGTGCATGTTCATGAGTTTTCCACGACGGAGTGAGTTATGTTAGTTTTGTACAAATAATGTAGGTTACTACTTTTGATTTTTGTTTTTAGTTAACCTTTGTTTAACCAGGAAGTCTTTTGAGACTGAAATCTCTTTTCTGAGGGAGTCCTGGCCGAGTCATCCATCGTACAAAGAAGAAACTAAATTCAGCTCAGATACGGCAGGTGCGTTTCTCAGTTACATGGACCTTTAACATGGCTTTAAATTTTTCCAAATGGATGATATTAAGATGTAAAATGCTCTGCAGATTATTCCTGCAGTAGGAGAAGGCTTTTGTTTCCAGCTCAGTGAAAACTTTGAACCTGGTGATGAAGCTGAGGACTGCTGGAGGTCAGAGGTTACATCTCTATGAGGGGCGTTTACCCAGCATGGCCTCGTACACAAAATATACAAATGAGGTCGTCTACGCAGACTGACAACCAGTCTACCAATTCACAACGTGTACAATGATGAGTACAGAAACCGCTGGTTATAAATCGTAGAGTACTAACATCACCACAGTCCAAAACACTTACAACGGTGACCTGCACAAGTGTTTTCCTGGCTAACATGTTAAAGCCTTATTTCATATAATGTGTACTTTGAAAGAAAGTTTGTCATCCAAGCAAATACTTAAATATTTATACGATGACACTTTTCTCCGATTGAGTCTCCGTTTAGACGTAGAGATAACTGGGGATTGGAAACGAGTCCTAGAAAAGTCATGAATGTGGTTTTCTTTGCATTGAGAACTAACTTGAGCCCATGTAGTGATACTTGAAGCTGATTGGCTCAGAGAGGGGGCAACTGGGTACACCAGCAGTTTTCAGGTCTTTCCCAGTGTTGTTCTGTAATATCAGACAGACTACACTGAACACTACATATATGAACATATACATCATATTATTTAAATATAATTTGTATGTGTTCTAACATCTGTGTACATGGAAATAATCCTTGTGTTGCCTTGTAGCCTGTATGGGCTGAACATCTGATGTATGATACGACCCTCAGTTGTTCTGACTGACACTAATATATTTATATATATATAAATGATGAGACCTGAGGAGTTGCAGCATGCAGCTGCTGATGGCACCAACTAAACTGTAGTTTGATGAGGAGTTTAAAAGCTTTAGGTGCATCCACCTGAGAAGAACCCCGGCAAGAGCAGCAGGAAATAAATTGCACTTAGTTTTATTGTAGGCTACTTTATATGATGACCTGCGTGCACCTTTTTAAGAATGCAGAACAAAAACCCTGAATTATTTTGGTTTAATGAAAATGAGAAGTTGGACTGAGGCAAAGTCTGGGCTGGTTTTATTTCTAACTCTAGACCGAATACAAACATACAGTATGAGATCAGTTTATATGATGCATGTCAAGTATGAAGGAATAAAGGATATACTGTTCATGTTCTCCTATAATTTGTATATTTGGTCTGTATGTTTGGGTTTCTACTGATGACAGATACAATATTGATATCAGACACACCCCGCCCCCCCCCTAAATGAAGGTCTCCTGTTTGTTTAATCTAGCTGTTAATTAACAACCTTTTAAGTTACGGTTTTACCAGCTTATCCAAAAAGTGAGAAGACGAGCGAGAACGCAGGTCGTAAGGCCCCGCCCCCGTGTGGAATACCAAGTTTTTAGGGTGTCCCACCGTTAGTTGGCCGGGTTCAGGACTTCCTGGAGTCTTAGTGGTTGTTTCTACGCTTTGTGTGTTTCACTCTGATGAAACAAACGAGATCCATGAAAGTCAGTGAGCTTTAGAGCTTCTAGCTCTTTATGCTAAGCTAAGCTAACTGCCAACGTAGCTTCATGTTTACTGTACAAACAAAGTCTCCATCTGTTCAGAAAGAACTATTTTATATTTATATACATATGTATATACATATATATAAATATAAATATACACACAGTTTCTGCTGTTTATGTTGGTTAATGTGTCAGTTCAGGTCGGGAGGAGGAAGAGAAAACAGGAAGGTGACGAAGAAGAGAAGAAAGAGACAGAAGTGACGATGTTGAAGACTAACAGTGATTCTGGTCATGTGACGTCTTCACGTCACTCCCGTCTGGCTATAAAGTGCGTTTACAGGAAACAGGAGAGATGTCTCGTTAACCATGATTCTGTGGATCCATCGATGAGGCGGCAGGTTCCTTTAGATGTGCTCCGGGACCGTCTCTAACGCCTCCTCCGGGTCTCTGTCCACGTCCACGTTCTGAGAAACACACACTGATCAGAGTTACAGGTTATCATCTCGCTGGTCTCTATTTAATTTATTCTACAGTTTGATTTACTCACTAAATCTCTCTAAGCCGCGTGTCAACATCTACATGAGAAGAGATATTAGCGTCATCGACATCGTTAATAACTGCTGTGAGCTGTGATGATTGTTTTTGCCCCGAGTTTCGTCCTTCAGGACACACAGAGGCCTGTGATTGGTGGAGCTTGTCGGGGCTGTACGCAGCCTGACAGGAAGTTCAACAACCAAAGAATCATTACATTGGTATTTTTGTTAACAGGTGACAGTGCCTCATTTCTATGATAATAATAATAATAATAAGCTACAACAGGGGTCAGCGGGGCCAGATTTCCTCAGCGCTGCTTCCTGGGGGGCCGACGTCTCACAGACAGTGAAAACCACCACGTATGTTTTTAATATGTTAAGATTCATTATTTCTTCTGATTCATTCAAAATAACAGTTTCAGAGCACATGTCACATGCCATAAACAGGTCTGAGTGCTGGACCCCTACAGTGAGGGGGTCTGGTCCAGGTCTGAGTGCTGGACCCCCCTGGTCCAGGTCTGAGTGCTGGACCCCTACAGTGAGGGGGTCTGGTCCAGGTCTGTGCTGGACCCCTACAGTGAGGGGGTCTGGTCCAGGTCTGTGCTGGACCCCTACAGTGAGGGGGTCTGGTCCAGGTCTGTGCTGGACCCCTACAGTAAGGGGGTCTGGTCCAGGTCTGAGTGCTGTACCCCTACAGTGAGGGGGTCTGGGGGCTCTGTTATGCTGTGGGGGGCATTTTGCTGGCATGGTTTGGGTCCACTTGTCCCCTTAGACAGATGCCATGAAGGTCTTCCTCATGTGATGATGGTGGTGAAGAGACCACTCCCATCAGGATAAAGCTGATCACTCACAACTACTTTGTATTGATTAGCAGTGACCCTTCCCTCTAAGGGGACAAGTGGACCCAAACCATGCCAGCATAACAGAGCCCCCAGACCTCCTCACTGTAGGGGTCCAGCACTCAGACCTGGACCAGGTTTCAGATGTTAACAGGTCATATTTATTGGGATTTCCATATTATTGTTATTATTATGTAGATTCATGAAGCGTCATGTAAAAGATTTGATGTCTGTAAAAGGGTCAAATATTTTTTTAGGGCCAGATTTGGCCCACGGCCACAGTTTGCCCCCCGCCGGGCTACAATTTACGGTTCGTTAAACCCTTTTCTTAAAAATCAATCGTCTAATCATATCTTAGCAGGTGTAATCACGTAGGTACAGCAGGTGTGTATAAGGCCCAGCGTCATTTCATACTAAATGATTTACAGGTTACAGACGTCCAAACACCTCGTCGACACCTCGTCCAAAAAGTCTCTTCTGACAAGTGAAACCAGAATCTAAGCAGAGCAAACTCGGCTACGTTAGCATGAACTGAAACTTCTCCTCATCATATTTATACTAGAAGGAATAACTAGCTGCTGCTGTTTCTGTGTTTCTGTCTTCTACAATCTGCCAGCAACAGTCGCCTGCCGGGAACCAGAAGAACCTCTGTGATGTGTTTCTAATGAATCCACAAAGTACAGATTTTAAATTGGTCTAATTAGCTTATTGTACAGATATTATGGTATGTAACATGTTGCTGTGCAGCATCAGTGGTCGGTATTAGTGGTGCGTGTTGTTACCCACCTCTGGTTTGTCCCTGTGTGTGTTCACAGCTTCAACGTTGAGGAAGACGGACTCCACTTTACATCCTGACAGAAACACACAGAGGTTGAGACGTTTACCGACAGAAAGGAAGCTGTGGTCATGTGATCAGAAGGATGCTGGACTGACCGTAGGCGACGGGGGTCAGTTTCAGGACCGTGTGCAGAGGACACTTCAGGTACGGCAGCTCGTCTGACGAGACACAAACCACATCCATTCAGTCACACATACAGAAACTCACCTGGCTATCTGTATCTGAATCAAACCTTCAATCTAAAGGCCACTGATGCACCATGGGGGATGTAGTTCACTGTCCATCAGCCCACCCAGGTGCATGCTGGTCCTCCACCTGCCTGCCTATGTATGACCTCAGGGGCCAACACTGTTAATTTAAAATAAAATACTAGTAAACTAAACTTAATATGATAAACAAGCAAATAAACTAAACAAATCAAACGATCGAAATCTAAATACAGCAAATATCTGCAATAAACTGATAACGAGCTGCGACGTCATCCTTTAAGGAAACGTTGGGGAAACCATCTCTGCAACTTAAACGATTATTTTAATTATCAATTAATCTGCTGATTATTTTCTGGGTTAGTTGTTTGGTCTATAAAATGTGTATCAGTGTTTACTGTCATAGAGGAAAATATTCTTCTGTATTATATTAATTTAATAAGCTGGAAGCAACGATGAGCGGAGAACAGACGTATCTAGCAAAGGTAAATAAACGAACCAGACGGGACTCTTCTTCACGTGTACGACGGTCAGACTCGTGTTTATTGAACATGAAATATTTGGTCTCACCAGCACTCTTGTTGAGGAAGTAGGCCAGCAGACATCTCATGACAGCCTGGTGACAGATGACCAACACGTTCTCTTGCCTCTCCAGCTCCATGATGACGGGCTCCAGACGCTGGACCAGGTCCTCGTAAGACTGGATCACACACAGGATCAACACGGCGTCACACTGACGCACTCCAACAACAAACTACAGCGGCGTAGATCTGTCAGCCGCACCCAAATAATTATTCACATTCATGTTCATTTTCACTCGTATACGCACCAACATGCAGAACTTTCAGCTCTTTAAAAAGCTGTTAATGATCCATTAAAATATTTCTGGATCAGCCAACATGGACGTCTTCAGCACCGACACCGATCCGAACCCTTCGACTCAACATATTTAATCTCAATTCACTCGACTGTGAGGAGTTTCTGCTCCACTTTGTTTTATATCATTGAATAAATATACATTATATTATATTACATTATATTATAAAGATATAAAACTGAATAACTTTGAGTTTTGAATATTGTCTGAACGCAGATCCTCACCTCTCCTTTAGGGTAGCGGTAGCGATACTTGTCTTGGTCCCTCAGTGCAAACTCTTCTGGGTAATTCTGCTGAATCTCCTCGTACGTCATGTCCTCACAGACGCCCTGCAGCAGGGTGACAGGTGCCAGGTCAGGGATTAGGGGTGACGGGTTAGGGGTGAGGGATTAGGGGTGACGGGTTAGGGGTGAGAGGTGAGGGATTAGGGGTGACGGGTTAGGGGTGAAAGATTAGGGGTGAGAGGTCAGGGATTAGGGGTGACGGGTTAGGGGTGAGGGATTAGGGGTGAGAGGTGAGGGATTAGGGGTGAGGGATTAGGGGTGAGGGATTAGGGGTGAGGGATTAAGGGTGAGGGATTAGGGGTGAGGGATTAGGGGTGAGAGGTGAGGGATTAAGGATTAGGGGTGAGAGGTGAGGGATTAAGGATTAGGGGTGAAGGATTAGGGGTGAGGGATTAGGGGTGACGGGTGAGGGGTTGGGAGTGAGGGATTAGGGGTGAGGGATTAGGGGTGAGAGGTGAGGGGTGAGGGGTGAGGGATTAGGGGTGAAGGATTAGGGATTAAGGATTAGGGGTGAGAGGTGAGGGATTAAGGATTAGGGGTGAGAGGTGAGGGATTAGGGGTGAGGGATTAGGGGTGAGGGATTAAGGGTGAGGGATTAGGGGTGAGGGATTAGGGGTGAGAGGTGAGGGATCAAGGATTAGGGGTGAGAGGTGAGGGATTAAGGATTAGGGGTGAGAGGTGAGGGATTAAGGATTAGGGGTGAGAGGTGAGGGATTAAGGATTAGGGGTGAGAGGTGAGGGATTAAGGATTAGGGGTGAAGGATTAGGGGTGACGGGTGAGGGGTTGGGAGTGAGGGATTAGGGGTGAGGGATTAGGGGTGAGAGGTGAGGGGTGAGGGATTAGGGGTGAGAGGTGAGGGATTAAGGATTAGGGGTGAAGGATTAGGGGTCAGGGATTAGGGGTGACGGGTGAGGGGTTGGGAGTGAGGGATTAGGGGTGAGAGGTGAGGGGTGAGGGATTAGGGGTTAAGGATTAGGGGTGAAGGATTAGGGGTGAGAGGTGAGGGATTAAGGATTAGGGGTGAGAGGTGAGGGATTAAGGATTAGGGGTGAGAGGTGAGGGATTAAGGGTGAGGGATTAGGGGTGAGGGATTAGGGGTGAGAGGTGAGGGATTAAGGGTGAGGGATTAGGGGTGAGGGATTAGGGGTGAGAGGTGAGGGATTAAGGTTTAGGGGTGAGAGGTGAGGGATTAGGGGTGAGGGATTAGGGATTGGGGTGAGAGGTGAGGGATTAAGGGTGAGGGATTAGGGGTGAGGGATTGGGGTGAGAGGTGAGGGATTAGGGGTGAGGGATTAGGGGTGAGGGATTAAGGTTTGGGGTGAGAGGTGAGGGATTAGGGGTGAGGGATTAGGGGTGAGAGGTGAGGGATTAAGGGTGAGGGATTAGGGGTGAGGGATTAGGGGTGAGAGGTGAGGGATTAAGGATTAGGGGTGAGAGGTGAGGGATTAAGGATTAGGGGTGAGAGGTGAGGGATTAGGGGTGAGGGATTAAGGGTGAGGGATTAAGGGTGAGGGATTAGGGGTGAGGGATTAGGGGTGAGAAGTGAGGGATTAAGGGTGAGGGATTAGGGGTGAGGGATTAGGGGTGAGAGGTGAGGGATTAAGGGTGAGGGATTAGGGGTGAGAGGTGAGGGATTAAGGTTTAGGGGTGAGAGGTGAGGGATTAGGGGTGAGGGATTAGGGATTGGGGTGAGAGGTGAGGGATTAAGGGTGAGGGATTAGGGGTGAGGGATTGGGGTGAGAGGTGAGGGATTAGGGGTGAGGGATTAGGGGTGAGGGATTAAGGTTTAGGGGTGAGAGGTGAGGGATTAGGGGTGAGGGATTAGGGGTGAGAGGTGAGGGATTAAGGGTGAGGGATTAGGGGTGAGAGGTGAGGGATTAGGGGTGAGGGATTAAGGTTTAGGGGTGAGAGGTGAGGGATTAGGGGTGAGAGGTGAGGGATTAAGGGTGAGGGATTAGGGGTGAGAGGTGAGGGATTAAGGTTTAGGGGTGAGAGGTGAGGGATTAGGGGTGAGGGATTAGGGATTGGGGTGAGAGGTGAGGGATTAGGGATTGGGGTGAGAGGTGAGGGATTAGGGGTGAGGGATTAAGGGTGAGGGATTAGGGGTGAGAGGTGAGGGATTAAGGATTAGGGGTGAGAGGTCAGGGATTAGGGGTGAGGGATTAAGGGTGAGGGATTAAGGGTGAGGGATTAGGGGTGAGGGATTAGGGGTGAGAGGTGAGGGATTAAGGGTGAGGGATTAGGGGTGAGAGGTGAGGGATTAAGGTTTAGGGGTGAGAGGTGAGGGATTAGGGGTGAGGGATTAGGGATTGGGGTGAGAGGTGAGGGATTAAGGGTGAGGGATTATGGGTGAGGGATTGGGGTGAGAGGTGAGGGATTAGGGGTGAGGGATTAGGGGTGAGGGATTAAGGTTTAGGGGTGAGAGGTGAGGGATTAGGGGTGAGGGATTAGGGGTGAGAGGTGAGGGATTAAGGGTGAGGGATTAGGGGTGAGAGGTGAGGGATTAGGGGTGATGGATTAGGGGTGAGGGATTAAGGTTTAGGGGTGAGAGGTGAGGGATTAGGGGTGAGGGATTAGGGGTGAGAGGTGAGGGATTAAGGGTGAGGGATTAGGGGTGAGAGGTGAGGGATTAAGGTTTAGGGGTGAGAGGTGAGGGATTAGGGGTGAGGGATTAGGGATTGGGGTGAGAGGTGAGGGATTAGGGATTGGGGTGAGAGGTGAGGGATTAAGGGTGAGGGATTAGGGGTGAGGGATTGGGGTGAGAGGTGAGGGATTAGGGGTGAGGGATTAGGGGTGAAGGATTAGGGATTAGGGCTGAAGGATTAGGGGATAGATGACCCTGCAGCTGTAATCTGGATGCAGGCTAACACTCACAGCGTCGATCTCGTTGAGAGCCTTCCACTGCTCGTACTGGACTCCCAGGGCCTCGGCGGTCTGGATGGTCCTCTTCATGTGGCTGGTCCACACCTTCAGGTCTGTGATGCACTGCCCTCGCATGTACACACCCAGAGCGCTGGCGAACTGAGAGGTCAGAGTTGAACCGTCAGAGAGGATCCGTAAAACACATCCACATGAAGCTAGCACTGCTAACACGGCTAACCTTTGCCCCGCGGGACGACAGCCCCGAGTCTCCCCCGATTCGACCCACGAGGTTGAGTTCGCTCTCTCCGTGGCGACACAGGTAGATGGAGCGCGGGGTGACGTGGATGTTCATGAGGTAGTACACTATCCTGCTCTGAATGTGGTCCTGGACCCGGTTCACCAGATACCTGCTGCCCACGTTGAAGATCTTAATGTAAGACAGGTT
Source organism: Thunnus albacares (assembly GCF_914725855.1). NCBI lineage: Eukaryota > Metazoa > Chordata > Actinopteri > Scombriformes > Scombridae > Thunnus > Thunnus albacares. The sequence continues at coordinate 36,815,283 of NC_058110.1, read as the reverse complement.
CCTGCAGACAGAAGCTACATTTAGATCTTCTGTGGATCCGCATCTCAGAGGGTTCGTCTTCAATCTTCCATCAGCCAGTTCTAATGATTCATTGAAGTAAAAGCAGCAACGTCACAGGATAAAAATACTCCATTACAAGTAAAAGTCCTGCATTAAAAATGTTACTGAAGTGAAATTGCAGATGTGTTTCTGTACTTCAAGTATCAAAAGTACCTTTTCTGCAGAATAAAGAGCAGAATTGTGATGAATGTTTAGTTTTAAACAGGTCGGACTAACGTAAGCCGCCATCTGTAGCAGGTCCGACTGCTACCTACAGTATTCATCTAAACCAGCATTACTTCCAAGGCTAAAGATCATTTCATTAACTAACGCGGTAAAATTCATTTAAAAAAGCCAGTTCATAACCAGTGGTACCTGTGGTATTTGCCCAGTATGTGAAAGCTGGTCCTGGATGAAACTCCAGCCCTGAGATGACGTCACACTTACCAAATTCATCAGTTAGTTAAAATGTTAAAAGTGTTAAAAGTGAAGCTTACTGGTTGA
>NC_058110.1:36799740-36807240 GCF_914725855.1 Thunnus albacares | reverse complement strand
TATCGTCAAAGACAAAAACAACGTCTGCAGCTACGGAGAAAAAGACCTTAAAGGACGAGTTCACAGTTTATGAGTCAGTCGGTCAAATGAACATTAAACCTGTTTTTCTTGTTTGGATCATTCCTGCTGTTCACGACCGTTAAAGGATCCTTCTTAACGACTTAATAACTTCTTTCATCACACTCGTACCTGCTCGTCTACTTGACAGTTTGTACTGCGTCTCTGTCCTCTCACAGTCGTAAGTGGCTTTGAATAAATCATCTGAATGTAAATGTAAAACTGTGAATCAACTTGAGCTTGAAAAAAATAATTAATTATTTGGCCGAACCTGGATATAGATGAGAACGAAAAGAGGATTATTTTTATAATAAGTAAGTAAAATGTATTTATATGGCACTTTTCACAGACAGTCGTCACAAAGTGCTTTACATGAGCATGATAAAATGATATAAAAGGATATGATATGATGATAAAATGTCAACTACTTACAGGAAATACTCACATGTCTGTCTAAAAAGGTGTTTTAAGCTGCTTCTTTAATGAATGAGCAGAATCAGCAGACCTTAAGGCTGCAGGCAGACAGTTTCATAGTTTAGGTCTTGCGTGGGTGCGTGGGACAGAGTGTATGGGTGTAGTAGATCAGCGACATAGACAGGAGTCTGATCGTGCAGAGCTTTGTAAGTAAGACTGAGAATTTTGAATTGAATCCTAAAAGCAACAGGAAGCCAATGAAGAGTTTTAAATAAAGGAGTAATATATGACCGTCTGTTTGACCTGGTCAGTAGTCTTGCAGCAGCATTTTGGATTGTCTGCAGACGATCGACAGCAGATGTACTACGTGAGGTAAATAGTGCGTTGCAGTAGTCAATGTGAGAAGAAATTAAAGCATGTATAATCATTTCTAGTACAACTGATGAAACTACAGATCTCAGTAATATTTCACAAGTGGAAAAAGCAAGACCTGGTAAGCTGCTTTACATGAGTGTCAAACAACAAGGACTGATCAAATATTACCCCTAAATTGCGCAGGCTGGATTGGACAGCAGAGAAAAGAGGCCCAACACTTTTTATAATCCCAGGGGCAACATTTTCTGGGGCGAAAACCAGGACCTGTCTAATCAGCATTGAGCTGTAGGTAGTTTTCTGCTGTCCAATCATTAATAGCCTTAAGACAGTCCAGGAGCCTGGACAACCTGAGAGAGACAGTAGGTTTGAAAGAGAAATGGAGTTGATATCGTCAGCATATAAATGATAGGCAACATCAAAACTACTGATTATCCGTCCCAATGGCAGCAGATAAAGAGAAAATAGTAGGGGCCCCAGAACCGTACCTTGCGGGACACCGCAAGAGAGCGGAGAGGAGTCAGACACTGAGTCACCAACAGAGACGGTAAAACTTCTGTCAGTAAGATAAGATAAAATCCAGTCCAATGCTGTGCCTGATATACCCACCCAATCATGTAAACTCTTCATCAGGACATGATGGTCTACTATGTCAAACGCAGAGCTGAGGTCAAGTAATACTAATACAGAACAGTTTCCGCATCAGAGGACATTAAAATGTCATTAGAGACCCTGAGAGGAGCAGTTTCAGTAGAGTGCTGTTTCCAAAAACCAGACTGAAACTTATCATGAATACTGTGCCTCTCCAGTGCAGCAGTGAGTTGATCTGCCACAACCTTCTCTAGACAAGAATGGAAGTTTAGATATGGGCCTGTAATTCTTGGGCAGGGCAGGATCTAAGTTAGGTTTCTTTAATACAAGCTGGATAACAGCATGTTTAAGATAAGATGGGACACATCCTGAAGACACTGAGGAGTTGACAATGGCTGGTATAGTGAGGCTGATAATTGGTAAAACTTTCCTAATCAATGCAGTCAGATCTTGTAAGCTAATTGGTTGGAGAGACTCCAGAAGCAGAGAAGATAGAGTGAGTCTGGAGCAGGGCGGGCACATCCTAGGATGAATAGTGGATCTAATAGCCATTACCTTATCCACAAAAAAGGTAAGAAACTTGTTACAATCTTCTCTAGAGAAATGGTATGTGGAGGGCGGCACTGAAACAATGTTATTAATAGTGTCAAATAAAATCCTAGAATCTAATCCTAGAAATTAAAATGGCAAAATAAGCAGTCTGGGCTGCCTTAACTAGTGCATTGACAGAATAGCGGAGGTCTTTAAGCTGCAGGTGATGCACCTCTTGCTTTCCATAATCGTTCTGTACTGCGACACTTCTGTCTCATGCAGCGTACAGTATTGATCATCCATGGAGAGGTGTTACCGATAGCCACTTTGTCCAATAACATGGAGCAATGCTCATTAAAAGACTTCATTAAAAACTCTACAGATCAACTGCACTCTGAGTAATTATTCTGGAAGGCAAAGTTCTTCTAGGACACAGAGGTCCAAAGTATGGCCACCTGAAAATGGCGCCTGAAACGTGTTGTTTGAAGTTAAAAGATTCAGTAGTATTAATAAATTCAGTGGCTACAAGGTCAGTGGCATCATCGATATGCAGGTTAAAATCACCAACCAATAAAACCTTGTCCAGTTTAATAATAGAAGTTAAAGATCTGTAAATTCAGATAAAATCTGGCCTGCTGGACCAGGAGGTCAATAAATTAAAACACAAAAAAACAGCTTTTGCCGACCAACTTTAGTCAGTGGTAGTTCAACAGCAAGACCTCCACCACGGCCAGACGGGCGTGGAGTCCCAATATATGAACAGTCAGTAGGTCAAAGTTCAGTTAAATGGAAAAATTCCATATTTCATTGCCAGTCACTGAGTACGTGGGCCTCGTGTGACACAGAGCGAGCATTAATCAAACATGTTTTGATTGAGGAAGTTGTGTTGTAAACGGCACAGGGGGTTTTGGGCGTGCGTGCAAGTGGACGGGTTACTCGCGCACCACGGCGATCCCGACCATGACAGGATGTGATTCTGACCGGGATGCTCATAGGCATGGGAGTGGAAACAGAGACTGGTGGGATAGTAGCAGGAAACCCTCCGAGCCTAAAGGGGGAGCTGGTGTGGTTTGTAGAGCAGGGAGAATCTTGCAGGTGGAGACCGGAAGTGACCAGGAGTGGATGTGCGTTGTAGGGAAGTCAGGACGAGAAGGAGTTCCAGATATTGAAGAGCAAATTGTCTCTAAAAGTGCATGAGCTCAGGTGGTTGGGGTGAATTATGGGTTTGTGGTTCTTACAGAAGAACTTTAGTGTTTTTATTGTGGAACAAACAGTGCAGGCGACACGCTGTAGATCTGCAGCCTGTATGTTACTGTGTATGTTGTAAAGTACACACAGTTATTGTAGTACAACGTTGTACTTACAGAGGAATGTTTTCAGTAGATGAGATAACTACAGTCATACAGCTGAACTGAAAACAGGACTATCTGTCTGACAGCCAATGACCAGACTGCTCAGTTCATCACGCTGTCGCTACGCGTTACGTAAAAACAACCCGCAGTATGCTGTAACTACTGCACTGGTTCACTGTTAGTACAAATAATTACACTGTAAATTGGGAATAAATTCGCTGTGCGTAGTGGTGTTATCCCAAGTTTTAATTCTTATACAGCATGAGAGAAATAAAGGATGTAATAAGACTTCACTCACCACCACCTGCCCCTGCTCTGTGCTGAAGTAGTCACACACGTCTTTCATCGCAGCGACGGCACAGGCCCTGTGCACACAAGGAACACATGAATACTGCAGAGTACTACAGAGTACTGCAGAGTACTGTAGTATACTGCAGAGTACTGCAGAGTACTGTAGTATACTGCAGAGTACTACAGAGTACTGCAGAGTACTGCAGAGTACTGTAGTATACTGCAGAGTACTGCAGAGTACTGTAGTATACTGCAGAGTACTACAGAGTACTGCAGAGTACTGCAGAGTACTGTAGTATACTGCAGAGTACTGCAGAGTACTGTAGTATACTGCAGAGTACTACAGAGTACTGCAGAGTACTGCAGAGTACTGTAGTATACTGCAGAGTACTACAGAGTACTGCAGAGTACTGTAGTATACTGCAGAGTACTGCAGAGTACTGCAGAGTACTGTAGTATACTGCAGAGTACTACAGAGTACTGCAGAGTACTGCAGAGTACTGTAGTATACTGCAGAGTACTACAGAGTACTGCAGAGTACTGTAGTATACTGCAGAGTACTGCAGAGTACTGTAGTATACTGCAGAGTACTACAGAGTACTGCAGAGTACTGCAGAGTACTGTAGTATACTGCAGAGTACTGCAGAGTACTGTAGTATACTGCAGAGTACTACAGAGTACTGCAGAGTACTGCAGAGTACTGTAGTATACTGCAGAGTACTGCAGAGTACTGTAGTATACTGCAGAGTACTACAGAGTACTGCAGAGTACTGCAGAGTACTGTAGTATACTGCAGAGTACTACAGAGTACTGCAGAGTACTGTAGTATACTGCAGAGTACTGCAGAGTACTGCAGAGTACTGTAGTATACTGCAGAGTACTACAGAGTACTGCAGAGTACTGCAGAGTACTGTAGTATACTGCAGAGTACTACAGAGTACTGCAGAGTACTGTAGTATACTGCAGAGTACTGCAGAGTACTGTAGTATACTGCAGAGTACTACAGAGTACTGCAGAGTACTGCAGAGTACTGTAGTATACTGCAGAGTACTACAGAGTACTGCAGAGTACTGTAGTATACTGCAGAGTACTGCAGAGTACTGCAGAGTACTGTAGTATACTGCAGAGTACTGCAGAGTACTGCAGAGTACTGTAGTATACTGCAGAGTACTACAGAGTACTGCAGAGTACTGCAGAGTACTGTAGTATACTGCAGAGTACTACAGAGTACTGCAGAGTACTGTAGTATACTGCAGAGTACTGCAGAGTACTGTAGTATACTGCAGAGTACTACAGAGTACTGCAGAGTACTGCAGAGTACTGTAGTATACTGCAGAGTACTACAGAGTACTGCAGAGTACTGTAGTATACTGCAGAGTACTGCAGAGTACTGCAGAGTACTGTAGTATACTGCAGAGTACTGCAGAGTACTGCAGAGTACTGTAGTATACTGCAGAGTACTACAGAGTACTGCAGAGTACTGCAGAGTACTGTAGTATACTGCAGAGTACTACAGAGTACTGCAGAGTACTGTAGTATACTGCAGAGTACTGCAGTAATATAATGGGACAAGATGTGACGTCAGTGTTTGAGTCCCTGCAGCTGAAGGTTCTTACTTGCGTATCTTCATGGCCTCGGCGTTGTCGGGTCTGAAGAACTCAAAGCTGTTGTAGGAGCGAGTGGCGTCTCTCCTGTACTGACCCACGTTAAACACTAGAAAAGCAGAAAAGATGTTTCAGTTGTCTCATTAGTTAGATTATTTAAAGGCACAGCCACGCTCGCTGCTCCGTCAGGCTGGACAAAGTGGTGTTTTGAGCTAAGTGCTAACGTTGACATGCTAACTTCTGCCTGATATCTAAACTTTTCTTTTCGGTCTCAGCAGCTCGTTGATCATATGAACATCAACGGGGTCTCTGATAGTTAAAATGTCCTACAAATTAACTGTTAAATACCTGAAAATTACTCCGAACAACAAACTCCTCTGCAGCTGTAAGTGTGAATGCAGGTTCAGAGAACATGTGATCCTGTAGGTGAGTCATGTGATACCTTTGGTTGTAACTCCGATCCAGTTCAGGTATCTGGTGAGCTTCTTGGAGATGTAGGTCTTCCCTCGCGCTGGGAGTCCCACCATCACTATCATGGTCGGCGAGTTGGTGAACTGAGGCACCGATGCTGAAACACAAAACACAGATGCTGGTTTCCATGGAGATCACAGGTCTGAGCGGAGGGAAGCTGGTGTCTGAGCTTTAACTGATGTAAAGTAAAAAAATAACCTTTACATGATTTAAAAAATGTGAAAATGATTCTTCCAGCTTCTGCAACATGTTTTTCTTTCATGTTTGTGTGTAAACTGAACATCAACAAGCTGTTTATGTCATTTAATGAATAAAGGGAAACGAGTGGATGAAGATCCAAATGATTCTGAACATTAAAGATCCCTTCAGACGTGTTTGAAGATATAAAAATACTCAGACTAACAATGTGTGTCTGATGTGGTTTTTCCACAAAAAAGTCCAATTACCTCCTTTCAAACTCTTGAAAACAAACCTCCTCCTCCTCCTCCTCTTCCTCCTCCTCCTCCTCCTCACTGAAAATCTGAATAAATTTCATGTCTACAGTTTTCCTGCTGGACAGAAGATGTCTGCTGCTTCACTGTAAAGTTTATCTCAGTGTTTGTTGACTGGAGGCTTCAAGTTTCTACATCACACCGTGTACGTTGATACTGGACCCTGATTGGCTCAGAACTAGCTGTGATGTCACATCCTGCTCGTAGGTCCAGCTGGTAAACTGAGATTTAAGGGGAGCTCAGAGAAACTCTCCTCCTTCAGAACAACATCCAGCAAGATGCAACTATTAGTCGATTAATTGATCGACAGAAAATTATAACACCAACTATTTTGATAATTGATTAATCATTTTGAGTCATTTTTTAAGAGAAAAAAGTCCAAATTCTCTGATTCCAGGTGAAATAAATATGAATAAGTAAATATCAAATATGAATATTTCCTGGTGTCTTTAGTCTCTGTGACAGTAAACTGAAGATCTTTGAGTTGTGGACAAAACAAGATATTTGAGGACTTAATCTCTGGGAAACACTGATCCACATTTTTCAACATTTTATGACATTTTATGACCAAACGCTTAATTGATGCATTGAGAAAATAATCAACAGATTAATAAATAATGGAAATAACTGTTAGTTGCAGACACACACACACACACACACACACACACACAGTGTGATGTTAGCAAAGCTTCGGGGTGAACGGCCTTCAGGTCGCTCAGAGGCTGAAGCTCTGAAGCCACAAACATTTTACGAGCTAAGTCACACTGAACTGATTCAACCTAATGTGATGCACAAGCAGCAACATGTCAGGCTGACACACAGGTACAGGTGTGTGTGTGTGTGTGTGTGTGTGTGTGTGTGTGTACTCACAGCCTCTGCGCTGGCTCATCCTGCTGTTCATCCATGGGACCCAGGTCTTCTCCAGAGGATTCTGGGTAAGTGTGTGTTGTGTCTGTGACATGACTTCAGCAGTGTGTGTGAGTGTGTGTACCTCTATGTGTGTGTGTGTGTGAGAGAGAGTGTTGGACAGGTGGAAGTGAAGAAGAGCTCTCCAGACAAGCGTACAGATTTTGAACTTTCTCACATGATGTCAGAGGGGGAGGAGCCGGAGTCTTTAGTGAGTCAGCACACCTGTTGGGTGGCTGCAGAGCACTGAATGTCTCTGATTGGTCAGGTTACCTGTCAATCACATGAACTGCTCTGGTAACATCCACCAATCACACAGTGCAACTCTAAAGGAAAGCACTCTCTGACCCGGCTGTCTGACTTTCCCTGTGTGTGTGAGTGGGTGTGTGTGTGTGTGTGTGTGTGTGTGTGTGTGTGTGT
>NC_058110.1:36742240-36789740 GCF_914725855.1 Thunnus albacares | reverse complement strand
AAAGTACATAAGTATTCTGAGCTTGATGTAGTTAAAGTATTGCAGTAAAAGTACATAAGTATTATGAGCTTGATGTAGTTAAAGTATTGCAGTAAAAGTACATAAGTATTATGAGCTTGATGTAGTTAAAGTATTGCAGTAAAAGTACATAAGTATTATGAGCTTGATGTAGTTAAAGTATTGCAGTAAAAGTACATAAGTATTATGAGCTTGATGTAGTTAAAGTATTGCAGTAAAAGTAGTGGTTTGGTCCCTCTGACTGATATATTATTATATATGACATCATTAGATTATTAATAGTGAAGCATCAGTGTTAGAGCAGCATGTTACTGTTGTAGCTGCTGGAGGTGGAGCTAGTTTACACTACTTTATATACAGTTAGCTAGTTCAGTCCAGAGGTTCCAAACCTAGGGGTCGGGCCCCTCCAAAGGGTCGGCAGATAAATCTAAGGGGTCGTGAGATAATTAATGGGAGAGGAAAGAAGAAAACTAAAATGTTATGCACTCATATGAACAGTTATTTGAAACCACATGAGAAGTTTAGAGGGGAAATGCTGACAACATCTGAAATATTACAAGGAGCCCCGGCTAAACACAGACCAAAAAGCCACAAGCCATCAAGGCTGGGAACCACTGGTTTAGTCTTAATAATGTACTGTAATTTCTAAGATTATTATATATTGTTTTATTTGATTTTTTATTTTATATGTAGACTCTTTTAAAAAGCAGCTAAAAACCCATTTATTCAGGCAGGCATTTGGGTAGTATGTGCTATTTTATATCTGAATTTGTCTATTTTATCTGCTCTCCCTGTATATTTTATCTGGTGTCTTTGATTTTATTTATTCTTATAGGTTAAGGTGGGGTAAGTGTGAATATAGGTTAGGGTAAGTGTGAATATAGGTTAGGGTGAATATAGGTTATGGTTAGTGTGAATATAGGTTAGGTTAGTGTGAATATAGGTTAGGGTAAGTGTGAATATAGGTTAGGGTGAATATAGGTTAGGTTAGTGTGAATATAGGTTAGGGTGAATATAGGTTAGGTTAGTGTGAATATAGGTTAGGGTGAATATAGGTTAGGGTGAATATAGGTTATGGTTAGTGTGAATATAGGGTAGGTTAGTGTGAATATAGGTTAGGGTAAGTGTGAATATAGGTTAGGGTGAATATAGGTTAGGTTAGTGTGAATATAGGTTAGGGTTAGTGTGAATATAGGTTAGGGTTAGGGTGAACATAGGTTAGGGTTAGTGTGAATATAGGTTAGGTTAGTGTGAATATAGGTTAGGGTGAATATAGGTTAGGTTAGTGTGAATATAGGTTAGGGTGAATATAGGTTAGGTTAGTGTGAATATAGGTTAGGGTTAGGGTGAATATAGGTTAGGTTAGTGTGAATATAGGTTAGGGTGAATATAGGTTAGGTTAGTGTGAATATAGGTTAGGGTTAGTGTGAATATAGGTTAGGTTAGTGTGAATATAGGTTAGGGTTAGTGTGAATATAGGTTAGGGTTAGTGTGAATATAGGTTAGGTTAGGGTGAATATAGGTTAGGGTTAGTGTGAATATAGGTTAGGGTTAGTGTGAATATAGGTTAGGTTAGGGTGAATATAGGTTAGGGTTAGTGTGAATATAGGTTAGGTTAGGGTGAATATAGGTTAGGTTAGTGTGAATATAGGTTAGGTTAGTGTGAATATAGGTTAGGTTAGGGTGAATATAGGTTAGGTTAGTGTGAATATAGGTTAGTGTGAATATAGGTTAGGTTAGTGTGAATATAGGTTAGGGTTAGGGTGAATATAGGTTAGGTTAGTGTGAATATAGGTTAGGGTTAGTGTGAATATAGGTTAGGGTTAGGGTGAATATAGGTTAGGGTTAGGGTGAATATAGGTTAGGTTAGTGTGAATATAGGTTAGGGTTAGTGTGAATATAGGTTAGGTTAGTGTGAATATAGGTTAGGTTAGTGTGAATATAGGTTAGGGTTAGTGTGAATATAGGTTAGGTTGGTGTGAATATAGGTTAGGGTTAGGGTGAATATAGGTTAGGTTAGTGTGAATATAGGTTAGGTTAGTGTGAATATAGGTTAGGTTGGTGTGAATATAGGTTAGGGTTAGGGTGAATATAGGTTAGGTTAGTGTGAATATAGGTTAGGGTTAGGGTGAATATAGGTTAGGGTTAGTGTGAATATAGGTTAGGGTTAGTGTGAATATAGGTTAGGGTGAATATAGGTTAGGGTGAATATAGGTTATGGTTAGTGTGAATATAGGTTAGGGTGAATATAGGTTAGGGTGAATATAGGTTATGGTTAGTGTGAATATAGGTTAGGTTAGTGTGAATATAGGTTAGGTTTGTGTGAATATAGGTTAGGGTTAGTGTGAATGTAGTTTAGGTTAGTGTGAATATAGGTTAGATTAGGGTGAATATAGGTTAGGTTAGTGTGAATGTAGTTTAGGTTAGGGTGAATATAGGTTAGTGTGAATATAGGTTAGGGTTAGTGTGAATATAGGTTAGGGTTAGTGTGAATATAGGTTAGGGTTAGTGTGAATATAGGTTAGGGTTAGTGTGAATATAGGTTAGGTTAGGGTGAATATAGGTTAGGTTAGTGTGAATATAGGTTAGGTTAGGGTGAATATAGGTTAGGGTGAATATAGGTTAGGTTAGTGTGAATATAGGTTAGGTTAGTGTGAATGTAGTTTAGGTTAGGGTGAATATAGGTTAGGGTGAATATAGTTTAGGTTAGTGTGAATATAGGTTAGGGTTAGTGTGAATATAGGTTAGGGTTAGTGTGAATATAGGTTAGGGTTAGTGTGAATATAGTTTAGGTTAGGGTGAATATAGGTTAGGTTAGGGTGAATATAGGTTAGGGTGAATATAGGTTAGGTTAGTGTGAATATAGGTTAGGTTAGTGTGAATGTAGTTTAGGTTAGGGTGAATATAGGTTAGGGTGAATATAGTTTAGGTTAGTGTGAATATAGGTTAGGGTTAGTGTGAATATAGGTTAGGGTTAGTGTGAATATAGGTTAGGGTTAGTGTGAATATAGTTTAGGTTAGGGTGAATATAGGTTAGGTTAGGGTGAATATAGGTTAGGGTGAATATAGGTTAGGTTAGTGTGAATATAGGTTAGGTTAGTGTGAATGTAGTTTAGGTTAGGGTGAATATAGGTTAGGGTGAATATAGTTTAGGTTAGTGTGAATATAGGTTAGGGTTAGTGTGAATATAGGTTAGGGTTAGTGTGAATATAGTTTAGGTTAGTGTGAATATAGGTTAGGGTTAGTGTGAATATAGGTTAGGTTAGTGTGAATATAGTTTAGGTTAGTGTGAATATAGGTTAGGGTTAGTGTGAATATAGGTTAGGTTAGTGTGAATATAGGTTAGGGTGAATATAGGTTAGGTTAGTGTGAATATAGGTTAGGTTAGTGTGAATGTAGTTTAGGTTAGGGTGAATATAGGTTAGGGTGAATATAGTTTAGGTTAGTGTGAATATAGGTTAGGGTTAGTGTGAATATAGGTTAGGGTTAGTGTGAATATAGGTTAGGGTTAGTGTGAATATAGTTTAGGTTAGTGTGAATATAGGTTAGGGTTAGTGTGAATATAGGTTAGGTTAGGGTGAATATAGTTTAGGTTAGTGTGAATATAGGTTAGGGTTAGTGTGAATATAGGTTAGGTTAGTGTGAATATAGGTTAGGGTTAGTGTGAATATAGGTTAGGTTAGTGTGAATATAGGTTAGGTTAGTGTGAATATAGGTTAGGGTTAGTGTGAATATAGGTTAGGTTAGGGTGAATATAGTTTAGGTTAGTGTGAATATAGGTTAGGTTGGTGTGAATGTAGTTTAGGTTAGGGTTCTGGTTAGTTGTCAACAATTAATGGAAGTAATTGCAATGTCCTAACAAGGATAGCTGCACAGACTGTCTGACTTTCCCTGTGTGTGTGTGTGTGTGTGTGTGTGTGAGACAGGTGGAATGCAGTAGAGCAGGTAACAGTCCCTCATAGACCTGCTGTAGCTTCACAGGTTATCTGACAAGATTCTCCGAGCTGATTTCTTATTTTCTGTTCCTACTAAATACTTGTTTTTCCTCCATATTCATGTTGAACTCTTTACTCTTTGTGAAAAAACTGTGCCTGTCCCCGACCACTTAAATTAATTAAATCTAAAGTAAACAGAAGAGGATTCATTCATAACAATCTAATAAAAATTAACACCACTACTGTAATAGTACAACAAAATAGGATCTCTGTCATCTAAAGCCGTATTAATAAACAATCTAATCTCACATTATCGTATTGATTTATTATGTTTTACTGAAACCTGGCTTTGTCATGAAGAATATATCAGCCTAAATGAATCCACTCCCCCCAGTCATATTAATACTCACGTTCCTCCAGACACTGATCGAGGAGGTGGAGTTACAGCCTAATTATCAACCCTAAACTTAATTATAACTCATTAGAAAGTCTTGTTCTTAGTCTCTCACAGACTGCTCCGAGACCCCCCTCCAAGAGGTCAGGAATCTGGATTCCTTTGAAAGACTAATGTCCAAAACTTAACCAAAGAGGGAAATATCCAGTACATGTTAAGGACTGGCATATCGGGCGCACATGAAGGAAATGTGTATCTGATTAAGGATTAAGGAGCCTGTCATCCATGAAGGTAGAATCTAGGTCTTGTGTCCAAGCAGTCCTTATAGCCGCCATTGAGGTCAAATTAAAAGTATCTTTATTGTCCCTTAAAGTGAAATTTACTTTGCAGCAGGATATACAAAAAAACCCAAAACAAAAGCGAAACAAAAACAAAAATTCACACATCATACAAAAACATCAATAACACTGATAGACGGCAAAAAACAACAGGACGTAGTGGGCAGAGTGATTTAAAGGAGTTCATTCAGCATCAAGGTCAAAGTGCAGAAGTCAAGTAAACAGTCTGTGCAAATAAGCAATATCCAGACAATGATAAAATACTATCCACCATTTAACAATTGAATGGCAGCAGGGACAAAGGAAACCTTATATCTCTTAGTATAACGGGCGCCTGCAACCAACGACCTGAGGGTAACAGCTCAGACTCAGTCTGATGGGGGTGATCTTGGCCCTCCAGAAGGGAAGCAGCCTTTCTGAACACCTGCTTGTTATAAAGGTTGGTAAGCTGGGCTTGACTCCTCTCTGAAATCTTACCAGCCACTTTGGTGAGGCTACCAAGCTTATTCTTATTGGCCAGAGTCAAATGATCATACCAAGGAACAATGCAGAACAATAAAACTGATTCAACAAAACTTCTATATGAGAGAGTCATCATCTCAGAGGAGACATTCAAAGAAAACATTTTCCTCAGGAAAAAAGTTGTTGTTGAACCTTTTTTGTCGTGGAAGCAACATGAGATTCAAAACACAGTTTGTTGTTGAGAACAACAGCCAGATATTCACAGCTGTGTACTGGCTCAATGTCAGCACCTTTGATGCTGGTTAGGACAGGACCAGGAAGAGTCTTTCTAAAGCTGATTATCATGTCTTTAGTTGTAGACACATTAGTTGGAGAAAGGACTCATCACACAAAGGTATTAAATCATCAACCACAGCCATGATGTTGCTGCTCCCCTTTAAGAAGACTCAATCATCACAAAATCATCTGCAAATCTAATAATGTGTCTGTTAGTGTGGTTGCTGTGACAGTAATTGGTGTACATGATGTAGCGTAGTGGAGACAGTCAGCAGCCTTGAAGTGGAAGTGGATTGGAAAAAGAGCCCTTTACACACACTGGGACCTTCTGTCAAGAAGTCCAGTATCCAGCCAACCAGATTAAAATCCAGTTTAAAAAGATGAATTAGCTTTTCTGCTTACAGATGTGGCTGGATAGTGTTAAAAGCCGGGGAGAAATCTACAAACAGCCTGGCATGAACTTTTGTGCCCTCATGGTGGTGATACAGAAAACGTAGTAGTGTGATAGTCGTGTCCTCCACACCTCTGCCAGACCTGTATCCACCTGTGATAAAACTTCATTGTTAATGAGCTTCTCTAGTTTCTTCATCATTAAATGTGTCAGTGCTACTGGTCTTAAGTCATATAATGTCATAGGGGTTTTAGTCTGAGGGACTGGGACAATTGTGGAATGTTTCCATAAGTGAGGGACCCTCTGTTGCTGTTCAGCACAGGTTTTGAGAACCTGGCTGCAGATATTATGAGGTCCAGGACTTCCTCAACCTGGTAAGTGTTATTCCACACCTCTGATATCAACAGCCAAAGCTGGAGCAGCTCCAGTGTTGTCCTTTAATGTATTCAGTGTATCAGTGAAGTCATGATTTTTATCAAATCTTAAATAAAAAGCATTTAACTCATCAGCCAACTATTTATTTGAATTACAACTAGCTAGGACAATGTTCCTATTGCCTTTGTTATTTGACCCAGTCATAGATTTCATACCGTTCCAGGCTTCCCTGAAACTGTTACTGCCCAACTCAGCTTCAGGTTTATTTCTGTACCTGAGTTTAGCCTTTTTAATTTCTGGCCTGATCTCCTTTTTGTTTGCTTAACTTCAGTAGCAGCATTTTTAAAAAGAATTTTTCTTTTTATGAGGCTCATGTTTTATTGTTAGGAAAAGCCTTTACAACCTTGGTGGAAATAACATCGTCTCTACAAAAAGAAATGTAACTACACACAACGTCCATTAACTCATCTATGTTGTCCGAGGATTCTGTAAACACAGACAGTCTTCTGTGCAGTCGAAGCACCACTGCAGGGCAAGCTCTATATCTGGCAAGCACAACTGCCCCTGCACAGTAAAATTGTTGCACCATCTGTGTTTGGGTGCACACACCCCCTCCCTGTGATTTCTGTTACCTCGCTGTCCTGATCCAGCTGTCTAGGAGCCCGGAAGCCATTTATATCCAAGGAAGCATCAGAGTCTGACTCTGTAAACCATGTTTCTGTGAATGCCATGAAACAAGCATCCCTGTTTTCATGTAGATAACTGACATTCCCATGTAATTCATCCATTTTGTTCCTCAGTGATTGGATGTTGGCCAGGATTATGGAAGGTAGGTGAATGTTTATGTTAAAGATCTGTGAGGAGAGTGTAAGATGCAGGATCAGGCGTTTCCATTGTGGATTTAAAAGAAACTTGGACATGTACTGGATTGTTTGGGAGTGTAGGTGACTCCAGGCAAAGTTCATGAATATCACCAAAAGCAAGTAATATAAAATATCCATCTCTGAACCGAATCATAAAAAAACATTTATGGCTTAAAAACACTCTTAAAAACACTTATACTCATAATCTAGCCCACTTAGGACAAGACAACATATAAAACAACAATAAAAATGCTCTCTGACACAAGGAACCTGCTGCTGGTTGCCACACGAGCAGAGCCCCCCCGTTAGTTGCAGTGGGGCAGGTTCATTTTGAAACAAGGTTGTAGAGGTTAGACATAGTACTTTTTGATGTGGGGTTTACAGAAAGAAATGTATCAACAGGATTGACTGAGGGTTTATGAGGGCATTGGGATATTTAATGATGTGCATAATGCCTAACATGTAAAAATCTAAAAAAGTGTGTGTTGGCGATGCCAAATGTTTCTGTTCATTAAGAAAAACAAGCAAAGTGATTGTCAAGAAATAGATCACCGATGCATTTCAAGCCTTTTTTGTGCCTAATCTGAAATTTGCCATTGGCCATTGAGGGAGCGAAAAGTGGATTAGCTGCAATTGGACTTTGAAGCAAGAAGCTCTGCAGTCCAAAATTCTTCCTGAATTGGGCCCAGATTTGTAGGGAATGCTTTATGACTGGGTTACTGTTGGGAATATCAGAAGTAAGTGGAAGTACAGGGCCTAAAAGGCAGGAAGAGAAACTGGGCCACTAGCACAGACCTCCAGTAGTACCCAGGCTAGACCTGAGGATGCGTCCAATACATCAAACAGTCAGTATTCGCTGTCCAGTAATAGTATTGGAATTTAGGCAGAGCCATTCCCCCTGCCTGCTCGGGTTTTTGAAGAAATGCTTTCTGTAATCGAGGGTGTTTACCATTCCAGATGTAAGATATTATTGAAGAGTCAAGGGCCTCTATGTGAAAAGTGCCTTGAGATGACTTCTGTTGTGATATGGCGCTATATAAATAAAGATTGATTGATTGATTGATTGATTGATTGATTGATAAAAAAGGATTTGGGGATAAGAATGGAGGTGTCTTCCATTGTGACCTTGGGACCTCCAACCCATACTCAGTGCAGATGTTCCTGTACACTATGCCAGCCACTTGGTTATGGCGTTCCATGTACGCTGTTCCTGTCTGCATCTTACACCCTGCTATTATGTGCTGAACTGTCTCAGGAGCATCTTTGCACAGCCTGCACCTGGGGTCCTGTCTGGTGTGGTAGATCCCCGCCTCTATTGATCTTGTACTGAGTGCCTGTTCTTGTGCTGCCATGATTAGTGCTTCTGTGCTGTCCTTCAGTCCAGCCTTTTCCAGCCACTGGTAGGATTTCTTGATATCAGCCACTTCTTCTATCTGTTGGTGGTACATGCCAGCGGGGTATCTGATGACTGGCAGGGCGTACATGTTGATGGCCCGTATCTTGTTCTTCCCATTCAGCCAACTTTTCAGGACCTGCCTTACTCTGTGTAGGTATTTGGCTGTGGCTGACTTCCTTGCGGCCTCCTCAAGGTTCCCATTTGCCTGCGGGATCCGAAGGTATTTGTAGCTGTCCTGAACATCTGCAATGCTGCCTTCTGGTAGTTCAACCCCCTCAGTTCTGATCATCTTCCCTCTCTTCGATATCATCCGACCACACTTATCTAGTCCGAACGACATTCCGATGTCGTTGCTGTAGATCCTGGTGAGGTGGATCAGTGAGTCGATGTCTCGCTCATTCCTGGCATAAAGCTTGATGTCATCCATGTAGAGGAGGTGACTGACTGTTGCTCCACTACGGAACCGGTATCCGTAGCCACTCTTTGAGATGATCTGGCTGAGGGGTTCAGGCCTATGCAGAACAGCAGCGGGGATAGTGGATCACCTTGCTATATGCCGCACTTGATGGTAACTTGTGCAGTTTGCTCTGAGTTGGCCTCCAGAGTTGTTTTCCACAGCCCCATTGAGTTCTTGATGAAGGCTCTAAGTGTCCTGTTGATGTCGTACATTTCCAAGCATTCCAGTATCCATGTGTGTGGCATTGAGTCGTAGGCCTTCTCGTAGTCAATCCAGGCGGTGCACAGGTTGGTCTGCCTGGTCTTGCAGTCTTCGGTGACTGCTCTATCGACCAATAGCTGGTGCTTAGCACCCCTGGTATTGCTACCAATTCCTTTCTGGGCCCTGCTCATGTATTGGGCCATGTGCCTATTCATCTTAGCCGCTATGATGCCTGACAGGAACCTCCATGTTGTACAGAGGCAGGTTATTGGCCGGTAGTTGGATGGGATCATGCCCTTCTGGGGGTCCTTCATGATCAAGACTGTCCGCCCTTGGGTTAACCATTCTGGGTGGGTCCCATCCATCAGCAGCTGGTTCATTTGTGCTGCCAGGTGTTCATGTAGTCCAGTTAGTTTCTTTAGCCAGTAGGTGTGGATCATGTCCGGGCCCGGTGCTGTCCAGGTCTTCATACCTGATACTCGTTCTTGGATGTCTGCCATTGTAATGGTTACTGGATCTTGTTCTGGGAGATTGCTGTGGTCTGCTCTAAAATCCACTAGCCACTGAGCATTGGTGTTATGTGATGCCTCCTTCTCCCATATGCTCTTCCAGTATTGTTCAGTCTCAGCCCTGGGAGGATCTGTTCTTGTGTTATTACCTTGCCACTGAGAGTACACTTTGGATGGTTCAGTGGAGAACATCCTATTTATTCTCCTGGCTTCTGCTTCTCCTGTGTATCTCTTCAGGCGGGTAGCCAGAGCTGTGAGCCTTTGCTTGGCAGTCTCCAGTGCCTCAAGTATAGACAGCTTGTTGTACTTCCTGGGTATCCCTGTCATCCCCACACCTTTCTGTAGCTCTGAGAGTCGACTAACTTCTCTCTGTGTTGCCTTGATCTTGGCCTCCAGCCTCCTTCTCCATGGAGGGTAATGCTCTTTGTGACTCATGGTGTTCATCTTGTAGCCAAGCATCTCTAGGATCACTCTTGCTGTGGTGTATATCAGCTGATTGGTCTCAGTTATGGTCCTAGTAGGGATAGTATGTAGCGCTGCATTCACATCCTCTAGCAGACTTTCAGAGGGTACTTTGTCACTTAGCCTTGGTAATCGGCTACGGGGGTGCTGGGTGTCCAGCTTAGTTATGATAGTCATTCTTAGGTCAGTTGCCCTTGTGTTAAGGTCATAAGGGCTTGTTGGGGCTTGGTACCCAATCTCGGAGTGTGGGGAGGATGATGATATCTCCCCTCTGACCCGTCATCCTGGCTCCCCCTTGCCATAGCATTGTCGTTGTACCTCATCAATCTCTAGTTGTGATAGCAGTTGCCGTTTGCGGATGTTGGAACACTGAGCTAGTAGTTGTTTCTTTGTAAGCTTAGATGTTGGGTTTCAAAACATCCATATATCCCACAACCTCTGCATGTAGCCTCTTTCATTGGGGTTACTTGTATAGTAGCATTCCAACAGATCCCTATTCTCTGCTCTGCTCCATCTATGTCTTGTTCCAGTAGCCCATTTCTCATCACGTCCTGGTTTCCCAACACCTGACACAGATATATATATATATATATATATATATATATATATATATATATATAATATGATCTGATATGATAACATCTGACATTGTGACATTAGATATATGACTGAAAATAAGGAAAATCATCATAGGTCCTCTTAAATAACTTTTGAATTCCTATTACTGGATTACACACCATTAGACAAAAATGTCTTCACTAGATGTCTATGTGTCAGTGCTGTAGATAAATCTAAGGAAGCAGTTCCATCAGTATTGAATTCACTGCCATGTCTCAATACTACAGAGGACTCTTATGTTAACTTTAGTTCCTCCCAAACTGATAATCTTGTTGATAGTGCTGCAGGCTCATTACGAATAACTCGACTCCATCGCCCCCTTAAAAAGGAAGATAATAAAACATAAGAGGTTAGCTCCATGGTTTAACTCCCAAACCTGCAAATTAAAGCAAACATCGTGAAAATATGAAAGGATTTGGCGTTCCACCAAACTAGAAGAATCTCGCTTAGTCTGGCAAGATAGTGTTAAAACATATAGGAAGGCCCTCTGTAATTCCAGAGCCGCCTATTACTCAGCATTAATAGAAGAGAATAAAAACAGCCCTAGGTTCCTTTTCAGCACTTTGGCTGACAAAGAGTCATAACTCTACTGATCTATGTATTCCTATAGCTCTCAGTAGTAACGACTTTATGAGCTTCTTTAATGATAAAATTCTAACTATTAAAGACAAAATTAACCACCTCCTGCCCTCAACAGGCACCGTTCTCTCCCCAAACACAGGAACCTTAGAAACAGCTGTAAATCCTGACATATATTTGGACTGTTTTTCTCCAGTAGACTTGTCTGAACTAACTTCAATGATTTGTTCAGCTAAACCATCAACCTGTCTCTTAGACCCCATCCCAACTAGGCTGCTTAAGGAAGTCTTACCCTTAGTGAGCACTTCTTTACTAGATATGATCAATCTGTCTTTAGTAACAGGCTATGTACCACAATCTGGTGGTTTCAGTCCTATTTATCAGATCGATTTAAGTTTGTACACGTTAACAATTAATCCTCCATGAAGGCAAAAGTTAGACACGGAGTTCCACAAGGTTCTGTACTTGGACCAATTCTATTCACCTTGTATATGCTTCCTTTAGGTAATATTATTAGGAAACACTCCATAAATGTTGATTGTTATGCAGATGATACCCAATTATATTTATCAGTGAAGCCTGATGAAACCAATCAGTTAAACAAACTCCAAACATGCCTTAATGACATAAAGACCTGGATGACCTGCAATTTTCTGCTACTAAACTCAGATAAAACTGAAGTTATTGTGCTTGGCCCTAAACACCTTAGAAACACATTATCTAATGATAAAGCTGCTCTGGATGGCATTACCCTGGCCTCCAGCACCACCGTAAGGAATCTGGGAGTTATCTTTGATCAGGATATGTCCTTTAACTCCCACATAAATCAAATCTCAAGGACTGCCTTTTTTCACTTACGTAATATCGCAAAAATCACATCCTGTCCCTAAAAGATGCAGAAAAACTAGTCCACACATTTGTTACTTCTAGGCTGGATTATTGCAATTCCTTATTATCAGGCTGCCCTAACAAGTCTCTAAAGACTCTCCAGCTGGTCCAGAACGCAGCTGCACGTGTTCTGACTAAAACTAGAAAAAGAGACCACATTTCTCCCATTTTAGCTTCGCTGCATTGGCTTCCTGTAAAATCTAGAATAGAATTTAAAATCCTTCTCCTAACTTACAAAGCCCTTAATGGTCAGGCACCATCATATCTTAAAGAGCTCATAATACCGTATTATCCCACTAGAACACTGCGCTCCCAGTATGCAGGCTTACTGGTTGTTCCTACAGTCTCCAAAAGTAGAATGGCTGTTTCAGTTTCACTGCTGAATTTTTAAATTTTAGTTTTTTCATTCTCAGATAGTTCAAAGCTTCTGAAACAAACTGATCCAAAGAAGAGATGAGGCAGCAGCTCACTGTGTTCAGATATAAGTCCATGTTTATTTATTAGTCGGGTTAGTTTGTCAGATACAGAACAGCACAATGCAACAAGCAGGTACAATGTCAGCACACCTCAATATTGCAGGACAGCTCCCCTCATTCCCCATCCCCCCCCCCCACCACACACACACACATCTCCAGTGTAAACCTGTGTGTCCCTGCAAGATCCTGATACTGATTCACTTCATTGATCATATCGTTGCTACAGATGACATCACTGACCGCGTCACCAGAACTGAGAACCGCACTGTGGTTGTTGTTGTTGTTGTTAGCATTAGCATTATTGTTATTATTTATACCTAAAATGTTTTGTCTTTTTTTTTTTTGTACTAGTTTTTGTCTTTTTTCCCAACGTGGTTATAAAAGAAGGCTGCGACAGACAGACAGACAGACAGACAGACAGACAGACAGACAGACAGGGCTGTACAACAGTCGGCATCAATGTCGGAGCAGAGAGATGATCAACAAGGCAACATGTTGAGGATTTTTACTCTGGTAAAAGGTAAACATCTGTGTTACAAAGCTCCATTGAGCACAACACCATCCTGCTGCCACAAATACTCTCTGGAGTTCCAAATGTGGATTCATCCACCACTGAAAATAGTCCCCAACAAATTTCCTCCTGTTTGTTTGTGAAATAACTGAGCCTTTTTTTTAAAATAAATAACTCTCTACCGACTCCTGAGGGAAATATCTGCTTCTGTAGCTGCAGGTAGTGTACAGCGGCTTTTTACAGCTTTTTCTCTGAAAATGATGCTATGAGACGCTGAGAGTGAAGCAGAACAGTAAAGTTGCAGCTGGACAGATAAACAATGAGCTGAAACTCACTATAAAGCTCCGTAAAGCCGAGAGGAGCTGCAGAGTCACTGATAATTCTCTGTAGGTTCATCACTACGAGCCAATAACACATTACACACTGACAGCTCAGACTGTGGAGGAGAGAGATATAAGTTATAGAAGCTTTATCTTCAGTAGGAACCAATGTGCTTGAGGCTGAGGGCCACAGAGTATAGAGTCGCAAAATACTGAGAGATGGACTGACACATTGTTGGTTTTAGTCTTTTTATGGGGTTTGTTTACAATGAGAAAATATGAAATAAACCCAACACCAGCTTGAGAGACACCACTCTCTGCTCTCTGCTCAGCGATGTCAGTATAAATGATTCCCTCTCTGCTCCACAAACATTAAAAACGAACTTCAGCTCTGGGTCCAAACACATGAGAAATCCTTGGTTTGCACTCCTTCTTCCCACAAGCTGTCATGTTGAGTTTGTCTGGCAAAGTGGAGCCACAAAGAGGCACCAGCAGTGCACGCCTGTCTTTCACTCCAAGGCAACGAAATAAACCCTCTAAGTATTTAGATTTCCAGTATGGTCCATCCAGGGCTGCAGAGGACATCAATGCATCACACTCATGTCCATTAGAAAAGCGCTGCCTCACTGGGATGTATAAATGTTAACGTTTATGACATGACTTCTTAATAATCAATAATATCTGCTGCATCTCTAAGCGCTATAAAGGAAGTGGATGAAGGGAGGGGTGTTTGTTCTCGCTATGATTCTAGTCTTCTCTAAATGTCTGATCTACGAAGCGACACAAGAGGAAAAGAGTAACTAAGAGGAGACGATGGTGTTGGGGTTGTATGATACAAATGCTACAGCAGCTCAGCTTCAGTGCTGCAGTACAAAATCAAACACAGCAACAGATAAAAAAAAAATTACAGTTTGATCATCTTATAAAAGAATTGATGAAAATTAAAAAATGACAATCTCAAGGTTCTATTTACATTCAGAGAATGATACGTCAGATCTCATTTCTTTCTCCTTCTTGTCCTCCTCGTGATTCTGTCCTCCTCTCCCTCCCTCGCTCCTCCCTCGCTCCTGTATGGTTTGCTACAAAGGACCGGCTCTCCGTGTGGTTTCTTTATGTATGCATCGTCTGTGTGTGTCTGTGTGTGTCTGTGTGTGCATAGGAGTGTCTTTCTGTCTATGATGATGTTCTGATCCTGCATTTTCACCTGCTGAGCAAACAGGAGGACGATGGGAGAGGAATGTTTGTGAGGAGAAACAGATGAAGGCCAGATGGACAGAACGACGGAGAACGTGAGGAGGCTCAGCTGGACTCTCTTAAGGCAACAGGAGAGCACGAACAGTCACACACACACACACACAGAGTAACAGTCGCACTTTAAAATCATACTCTAAATATCAACTACGTGACTTTTAAATGCCTCGGTGGTGGTGGTGGTTGGGGGGAGGGGGGGGGGGGGGGGTCATGCATCTTCGGTTTGACAGTCACACACACATCAATAAATAGTCAAATCATTCCCAGACGCATGCACACATGAACACAAATAAATATCTCATAAACTGCAGAACCAAAGACACACAGTGGTGATAATGATGCACTAACTGAAAATTAAACATTATTAAAGGTAAAAACATGACGTTAAAGCATCATTCTGGTGGTTTTTGTTCTTGTCACCAAATGTCACGTTTGGATCTAAACCAATGATGAACTGATCTACGGGTCATTGTTGGTATGTAGAAAATCACCAGAATGATCATTTAAATGTTCATGTGGTTGAGACATTTTGGTCACAGATGAAAAAACTTTTCTCCCCTTTGTCTCAGTCTTCATCACATCAGCCATCATCTTCATCCTCCCTCTGTGAAGAGCTATCTGAGTGTGTGTTCTTGTCTGTAGGTGTGTGTGTGTGTAAACTTGGACATCCTGTAAACACTTCACTGTATAAACCTGTGGAATGTACTGAGACTGTGTGTGTGTTGTTGCAGGCAGTGTGTGTGTGTGTGTGTGTGTGTGTGTGTGTGTGTGTGTGTGTGTCTAGCTGGGCCGGTTCAGGATGGTTGACATGGATGGAGCGATGGGAGGAGGGGGGACTGCGTTAACAGGGGAGGCGGGACCGGAGCTCTCGTTGCCGTGGGGAACGGGCCCCCGGCCGCTGTACTGGCCGATGAAGGAGCCGTCCTCGTTAAACTGGATGTCCACGCTGTCTCCGTATTCCGCCAAGGAGTCGTCACTCCCCAGCTTGCTCTCCCCGCACAGAGACGGCTGGCTGTCCGAACGCTTCTCATCTGCATCACTGAAAGACGACAGAGAGACAAACTGTCAGACGTTTGCTGCGTGGAGGCTGACGTGAACGCCTCCACCTTAGTTACTGCTGCTACACCTGCCAATCTTTCCCTTCTAGCTTGGTGCTGAAGGCCAGTATACTCCAACACAACGGCTTGTCGGACCGTCACTTAGTTTCGGAACCCTCCTTGTTTCCAGCGTCTATCAACTTTCCAAAACCAACACTTCAGCATCACAGCCAAGACTGACCGGCTGTGTGGAGGCAAGACGGGAGACAAACAACCGAAGCTGTGGGAACATGTTTCAAGCGGGATCCCAGTTGAGCTCTTCTCCTGAGACTCCTTTACCCTTACCCGACCCAACCTGAATGGACCTGACCCAACCTGACCTGACTCGATCTGAGCCAACCTGACCTGACTCGACCCAACCTGACCTTACTTGACCCAACCCAACCTGACCTGACCCGACCCAACCTGACCTTACTCGACCCAACCTGACCTGACTCGACCCAACCTGACCTTACTCGACCCAACCTGACCTGACCCGACCCAACCTGACCTTACTCGACCCAACCCAACCTGACCTGACCCGACCCAACCTGACCTTACTCGACCCAACCCAACCTGACCCAACCTTACCCGACCCAACCTGACCTTACTCGACCCAACCTGACCTGACTCGACCCAACCTGACCTTACTCGACCCAACCTGACCTGACTCGACCCAACCTGACCTTACTCGACCCAACCTGACCTGACCCGACCCAACCTGACCTTACTCGACCCAACCCAACCTGACCTGACCCGACCCAACCTGACCTTACTCGACCCAACCTGACCTGACTCGACCCAACCTGACCTTACTCGACCCAACCCAACCTGACCTGACCCGACCCAACCTGACCTTACTCGACCCAACCCAACCTGACCCAACCTTACCTGACCCAACCTGACCTTACTCGACCCAACCCAACGTGACCTTACCCGACCCAACCTGAATGGACCTGACCCAACCTGACCTTACTCGATCTGACCCAACCTGACCTGACCTGACCTAACCTTACCCGACCCAACCTGATCTTACTTGACCCGACCCAACCTGACCTTACTCGACCCGACCCAACCTGACCTTACTCGACCCGACCCAACCTGACCTTACCTGACCCAACCTGACTTTACCCGACCCAACCTGACCTTACCCGACCCAACCTGACCTTACTCGACCCAACCCAACCTGACCCAACCTTACCCGACCCAACCTGACCTTACTCGATCTGACCCAACCTGACCTTACTCGACCCAACCCAACGTGACCTTACCCGACCCAACCTGAATGGACCTGACCCAACCTGACCTTACTCGATCTGACCCAACCTGACCTGACCTGACCCAACCTTACCCGACCCAACCTGATCTTACTTGACCCAACCCAACCTGACCTTACTCGACCCGACCCAACCTGACCTTACTCGACCCGACCCAACCTGACCTTACTCGACCCGACCCAACCTGACCTTACCCGACCCAACCTGACCTTACCCAACTTGACCCGACCCGACCCAACTTGACCTGACCCATCCTGGGTCTCAGAGGGTTTATAGTTGTAACATGCAGGTCCTCTACCATCTGCAAGGGCTGCGTCACCCTCCGCACCCCCACTTCCTACGACCTTGTGCTCAACTGACTGCGACACTGTGAACGTCCTCCTGGACAGACAGTCTGAAAATGTGTGACATTATTCCCGTATTTAAACGATGTAACATCTTCCCCCATGACACCGACTTTTCACTCTGCCTTTGAGTGTAGTTGTTCAGAGTAACTAAGAACAGTTGGCAAACCCCAAAAGTCCTTGATTCAACTATTTACAGAAAGGATGAGGAAGAAAGCAAGGAGTATCCCGGCAGAGAGCTGCCATCCTCTATTCAGCTGCTCCGAGTCCCTCTGCAACTGAAAATGTATTTAAGAAGTCTTCATCCCAAAGTGCCATCAATACTCTCAACTCTGCAGAGTGACTGATGAGATTCAGGCCACAGACATTAAGTGTTTTTAAAGTGTCATGTGACCTTCAGACTGCTTCACTTTGTCTCTTGTAAGAATCAGATGAATTGTGGTTTCATGTCTTGATGAGTTGAAGACAGTTTTCCACCCTGGTGGACAATAAATATTTCTTCTCATCTATTTTTAAGACTTTTGATTTTTGATGTGGTCGGACACACTTCGTATGAACTACTTCTGATTGAGCCTCATGCAGTTTACAATAATAATTTACCGTCTCTTCAATCCGCCTCCTCCTCCGCCCTCCA
Organism: Thunnus albacares; assembly: GCF_914725855.1. Classification (NCBI taxonomy): domain Eukaryota; kingdom Metazoa; phylum Chordata; class Actinopteri; order Scombriformes; family Scombridae; genus Thunnus; species Thunnus albacares. The sequence goes on along the minus strand of NC_058110.1, from coordinate 36,771,689 downwards.
CTTTACTCACTGCAGACATGTTCACCTCGTTCTTTACTGATAAGGTCTCTGCCATCAGTAAGCAGTTCTCTGAGCCTGACTAAGTCAGTCTGCAGCTAACAGGGACAAACTCTCCTCATTCTCCCCTCTGACCGAGGAAGAAGTCTCCAAAATTCTGCTGGACTCTCATCCTACTACCTCTCTACTGGACCCAATATCATCCAACCTGCTACAGACCATTTCCCTACAGACCAGTTTCACTCCTGCCCTTCCTGTCAAAAGTACTTGAGCACACAGTCTTTAACCAAGTCTCTGAACTCCTTTCTGCCAACAACCTGTACGACGTGAATCAGTCCGGCTTTAAGCAGGGTCACTCTACTGAGACTGCACTCCTGTCGGTTATGGAATCACTGTTAGGATGATCTCAGGATCCGCCCTCCGCTGGTTCATATCCTGCCTGTTAGGGAGATATTTTAGAGTATCTTGGAGGGGAGAAGTGTCCAAACTGCACCACCTCACTTGGCGCAATCATCAACTCCCATGGTTTCTCATACCATTGCTATGCTGATGACATCCAGCTCTTCCTGTCATTCCCACCTGAGGACCACACAGTCTCAGCTTGGACCTCATCATGCCTTGTTGATATATCACAGCATGGATGAAAGACCGAGCTCCTTGTCATCCAGCCAGTCCCTCCATACAATAAAACATCAGCATCCAGCTCGAATCAACCAACTCATGCCCACAAAGTCTGCCTGACGCTTGGGTGTCATGATCGATGACCAACTAACCTTTAAGGTTCATGTGGCCTCAGTCATTCGGTCGTGTCGGTTTGTCCTGTACAACATCAGGAAGATCAGACTCTACCTGTCTAAGCATGCAGCACAACTCCTGCTACAGGCCCTCGTAATATCACGCATTGACTACTGCAGCTCGTTACTGACAGGCCTCCCTGCATGTACTTTCAAACCTTCTGATCTGACCGTCTGATCTTCAATCAGCCCAAATCAGCACACGTCACCCTGCTGTTCATCTCCCTCCACTGGCTCCCAGTTGCTGCCTGCATCAAATTCATAACCCTGACACTCACTTAAAAAACAGCAACTAAAACAGCTCCCGCCTACCTGAACTCCATCATTCAGGTTTACACTCCCTCCTGTTCACTACACTCTGCCAATGAAAGGCGCCTGGTACCACAACAGGACCCTAAGTCGCTAACTAGACTCTTCTCTGTAGTTCCCTGGTGGTGGAACAAAACACAAAGCAAAACAAAACAAAACAAATCTGCCTCTATGCACTCTCTGCATTGCCTCGGTGCACCACCTGTTGGCATCTACGTCCTATCAGACTCTATCTTAAGCTTTATGGCTCTTACTCACACTGTCTCCTGACTAGATACATGCTTGTGTTGTATCAGTCTCAGATGTACGTCGCTTTGGATAAAAGCGTCTGCTAAATGAAATTGCAAATTGTAAATTGTAAATCTGAAATTTGTGGTAATTTTTTGAACAATGGTTCCTTGATTTCAGACATAGGCAGACAAAAGAAGAATCACATGACAACTGTCCAAGCAGACCTGCGAACTCTGTTAGCTGGTTGAAGGATTTGTCTCCAGCTGACTTCTAAATCCTGAAACTGAAAGATATTGTGGGACAATAATATAACCATAAGGCATAAAACTGACCTCTGTGTTGCTTGTCCCAATGTGTTTTTCTTCAGTAAAAAGGTTTAAGCTGTTTGGATCATTATTATTTAACTACTGCAAAACCACCCATAACTAAAATATACAATTTAGTTGCATAAATTCTATAATACTTGTAAAAGTCATATCCACACCTACTATCATATATCATATAATATAAAAGCTAATTAGTTAACTCATGTTACGTTCACGGTTTACGTTTGATTTGTCAAATGTTTATCACATGTACATTTTTAGTCTGAATTTAAATTCTCAAAATAACCACAAAATACCAACAAAAACACAAAGTGATATAAAAAACACAAAAAAGATATCAGAAGAATTATTAAAAAGAATAAAAATAAGATTCATTCTTCTTTTCCAGGGTATTTCTTATTAGCATGCCTAAAAATGACAAACAAAAAACTCCAGCAAGCTTCAGTTACATAACAAAGCCACTGGTTGATGCTCCATCACAACACAAACATGCATCTGAGAGCTAAAGACGGGGTTGACTTGCTCACCTCTCCAGAGATCTGCAGCATTAAAGGAAGATAAAAAGTAAGGAGAGCTGGGAGCGTTAGAGCTGTGTGCTAAAGTCAAGCTAGCAGCTAAAAATGTTTGTGCAAATTACAGGTTTCATTCTAAAACTTGAACACACAGGAAAAGATTTAAAACCTCATAAAATGGCAAACTTGTACACAACAAAATCATCCACATAATATATTCAATATATAACAGTATGATAATAATAATAATAATAATAACAGTATTTCATTTAGAAATGGAAACACTCAGAGATGTTTTGATGTTACAAACGCAGGAAACCATGAGTCAGATGATTAATAGCACCTGAATAACATTAAACTGACAAATCTCTTCTTCTTTGTCCTCTTTTGAGTCAGCAAACAACAAACTGCATCACAGCCGACATCTGCTGAGGACTGAATAAATCTTTCCTGTATTATGTAAATGACAGCTGTGTGATCGGCTGTATTAACATTTAAAATTAGGTTATAGATGAAGTTATAGATTAAGTTATAGTTCTCTGCAGTACAGTGATAAAATAACTTTACATCATAGTCTGATAAAATCAACATAAATCCAGTTTAATGACAAACACCATATATAATATATATCATATATAATCCCAGTTAATGTGTTTGTTTTCCTGCAATGTTCAGTTTCAAAAAAATCACTTTTCACTTCAGTTTTTGCACAAATTAAACAAACAATATATAATTTGGTAGATTGTTCTTATGTGGTGATGAGGAGGTTGTTTAGACTCATAAACTGATCAACCTAACATCTTACGATGATGATGTACATTAGTGCTGCTTGAAAGTTTGTGAACCCTTTAGAATTTTCTGTATTTCTGCATAAATGTGTCCTAAAACTAGATAAAGTGAAACCAGTATCTGGTGTGACCCCCTTTTACAGCAATAACTTCAACCAAACGTTTCCAGTAACTGTTTATCAGCTCTGCACATCAGCTTGGAGATATTTTAGCTCGTTCCTCCTCACAGAACAGTCTCAACTCAGGGATGCTGGTGGGCGTCTTTGCATGAACTACATGCTTCAGGTCCTTCCACAGTATTTCTACAGGATTAAGGTCAGGACTTTGACTCGGCCGTTCCAAAACATTATCTTTCTTCTTCTCTAACCATTCTTTGGTAGAACAACTTGTGTGTTTAGGGTTGTTGTCTTACTGCATGACTCACTTTCTGTTGAGCTTCAGTTCACAGACGGATATCTTGACATTTTCCTGCAGAATCTGCTGGTACGACTCAGAACTCACAGCTCCATCAATGATTGCAAGCTGTCCTGGTTCAGAGGTAGCAAAGCAGCTCAAACCATGATACCACCACCATGTTTCACAGATGGGTTCAGGTTCTTATGCTGGAATGCAGTGTTTGCTCATCACCAAACAGAACGCTTCTCATTCAAGCTGAAAAGTTCGATTTTGGTCTCATCCATCCACAGAACATTGTTCCAATCACCTTCTGGCTCTACGTGGTCTTGAGTGAACCGTAGACGGCAGCAAAGTTCTGTTTGGAGAGAAGTAGCTTTCTCCTTTTATCTCTGCCATGAACACCACTGATGTTCAATGTTCTCCTGATGATGGACTCATCAACATCGACTGTAGCCACTGCAGGAGACGCCTTTAGTTTCCTAGACTTCAGTGTCATCCCATTGATTGAAACACGCGACTCTAATTTCCCCTTCAAATTAATTGATAATCCTCGAGCTTCACATACTTCTGCCTCCCACACATATGTAACATTACATCATTTTCCTCAATAATTAAATGAACAAGTGTAAGATCTTTGTCTCATTTGTTTAACTGATGTCTCTTTGTCTAGTTTTAGGACTTGAATGGAAATCTGATCGTGTTTTAGGTCACATTTATACAGAAATAGAACAAATTCTATTCTGTATCTCTCTCTCTCTCTCTCTCTCTCTCTATATATATATATATATAATAGGCATAATAATAAATAAATGCATGTGAGAAAAGACCGACCTGTACTCTCCAAAAGTTTCATCCTTCATGGGCCGAGCCTCAGAGTCCACCTCCTTGTCTTCTTTGTCCTTCACTGTAGGGAAAACCTCAACGTCAGTCGTTGTTGGTGAGAACAGTGTGCATGTGAGTGTGTTGTTTTTATAGCATCCGTCTGTCTTGCCTGCGTATTTGCCGCCCTTGCTGCGTTTAATAAGGCAGAGGATGAGCAGTATCAGCACCAGCAGCACGATGGCGCTGATGAGTCCGATCAACCAACCCTGGGTGGCAAATCCACCGGCCACCTCCGACGGCACTGAGAGACACGGAGAGATCGTCAGCAACACGAGGAAACGATTCACACTGAAGATGTTCATGCAGCTGCTTTTTAACGGATCCAACATACCAACAATTATTGTGTATGTGTATCTTATTATCTTATTTTATTATTGTGTGTGTGTGTGTGTGTGTGTGTGTACCTGGTCCTCTGGTCCATGTCTCATCTTCCCAGTGAGTCTTGTTTCCATGTATGATCTTAAGACGGTACTCAGTTCCTGGTTGGAGGCCTGTCAGCGAATAGAAACCCTGCGTGGAGTTCAACACCTCTGACTCCTCCCACTGATCCCCAGCTGCAACACACACACACACACACACACACACACACACACACACACACACACACACAGTAAATTTGTTTGTCTTCATCATATTTCTATCAAACTGTTTTGTCGTCTATTATTCTGCTTTAGGTGGATCAATACATCTAACAGTCATGATAATAATGAGGCAGGTAATTAACTGTATAATATCTACAGTTAATTATTGATAACCCTGCAGCCTCTCACCGCTCTTCCGGAGGTAGTGGATGTGGAAGCCGTGATTCCTGTCTCGCTCTCCCGGCACCCAGCTCAGGTTGAGGGATGTGTTACTGGGAATTATGGTGATGTTGGATGGAGGAACTGGGGGAAGAGAGAGACAGGTGGAGGTAAAGTTGGAAAGATGTAAATGAAGGAGAACGTTAAGGAATAAAAGACTGCACGTGATGGTAGAATCCATGTAAACCGTCATCTCACCTCCGTCCAGCAGGGTGGCGCCCCTGCGTGTGATGGGAGGTCCGTCCCCGGCGCTGGTGCGTGCTATCACTTTGAAGATGTAATGGCTGCTGGGGTCCAGAGAGTCCAACATAATGTAAGTCATACTGGGATCGCTGATGATCTCCATCTGCACCGGACTGTCTCTGCTCTCCACCTCTGCAGAGGAAACAAACCAGTGTTTCCAGTCATCTGATGAAAAGTCACACAAAAACTTTCTCCACCAAACATCTTGAATGTCCTTAAAGGATCATTCTGATGATTTTCTATATTTGTCTTCATGTTTGGATCCAAACCAACAATGAACTGATCTACTAACAAGTATTAAAAACACGTCAGTGAGTCACACCGCTGCACTGGGTCACACAGAAACGGCTCCAAAGACTAATAACAGCATCATGTTTTCAGTCTCCAGAGAACAGTTCTGTGTAGTAGTTCTTAGAGAAGATATATATATAATGTAGTACAAAGTCAATAGGTTGTGATATGTAGCACAATGAGCTATTGGAGCTCATAAAAAATAAGAAAATCCTTTAAAGTAAACCAACAGATTTTTGGCCACTTGGAAAAATATCCGTGGTATCCCGGGATTAAGCTTGTGGTTTTAATCCGGACTAAACAAACGAGATATAATTTATATTATTAGCTTCAGAGGAGCCGGTTACCTTCAGACAGAGTCAGGCTAGCTGCCCTGCCATTTCCTGTCTATTTGCTAAGCTAACTGGTATCAATCTTTATGCCAAATGATTCTACTACAATATTGTCAAATGAAACAATAACATCAGAAAATGAGAACAAAACATTATTCACTCATTAATTACCCGCTGTTCTGTGATTAAACTCTAATCTCATATATGGGAGAATTCTGCTTAAAGAGTGAGATATCCAGTTATTGTCAGACTTTACCCTGCTGGTACTGCACCACGTATCCCAGCAGGATGCCGTTGGTTTCAGCCGGAGGCGTCCAGTAGAGCGTCAGAGACCTCTCCGATGGACTCTCGAACCTCAGTGATGCAGGAGGGCCGGGAGCTAACAGACACAAAGCACACGCATTCACATTTATCCAGATTACAGATATGTTATTGTGTTTATGCAGGTGACCGATCGTACTCACCTCCCTCTGGGGTGCTGAAGTGGTGCGCTGGGGAGGGGGGGCTCTCTCCTTTGCTGTTGAAGGTGGTGACGGACAGCTCGTACCGAGAGAACAGTTGCAGCCCCGTCACCTCCTCTGAAGTCTTCATGCCATGAACGACCACCACCTTACTCCACTCGTCTTTCTCCTTCCCTCGCTCCTGTCCTCTCTCCCGCCTCCTCTCTTCCTCGTGATGATGCTTCCCGAGGGACCTCCGGCCCCGGGCCCCCGGCACCCCCAACCTCCTGATGTAGATCTGACACAGAGACAGAGGGAAGTAAACACATGTGGAGTGGATGCGTAGTATGACTAATCCTTTGCTTTGTGGGTTACAAATAGAGCTGAAAACCACAGCTGCAACGATCGGTTAGTTAATCATTGATCAATTGTTGACAGTTTTCAGCTATGCTCCAGCTTCTCAAATGTGAAAGTTTGCTGTTTTTCGTTGTCATATGTGACATAAATTGAACATCAGAGGTTTCGCAGACTGAAGGCTGTATTTCATCACTACTTTATAACATCTCATAGATCAATCAGCCCTGGCTGAAATGATTGATAGTTGATAGAGAGAAAACTAATGGACAACTATGTTGATTATCAATTAATAGTTTAAATTATTTATGGAGCTAAATGCTAAAAACATTCTCTGAATGTGCTGTTCAGTCAGTATGAGGTGGCTGATGGCTGGATCGTTAGTAAGATAACAAAAAGCAATGTGACCTTTGCTGCAGGAGACTGTCACATCCTGTGTGGACTTTGTTTGTTTTTTGGACTCTGTGTTTTTGTGTTGTTTGGGGTTTCCTGTGTTACACGTCTGTCAGGTCGTACGGTTTTGCTTGTTATGGTTTGGGTGGTGGGTTTAGAGGACTGTTGTGTGCTTAAGTTTATGTAATTCTTATGCTGGGTTCTGATTTAGAGTATTGTGTTTTCTGTTACTCTGTGTTTCCCTCGTGTGTTCATGTGCTCCTCCTCACACCTCTGCTGTCACCTTCACACCTGCCCTCCATCAGTCTCATCAGCCCTGCTCGCCGTGTCTTCTCAGCCTATCAGCTGCTCAGTGTCTTAGTTTAGTTTGTATTTAAGGTCTGGTTTTCAGTTGAGTTTTGTTGGATCTGAGAATAAAGAAGGTTTACTTCAACCCTGCATTTGGGTCCATTCCTGCTACTGCTGACAGGAGACCACTGTTGTTTCACTGGTGTTTACGTGCAAGTCGCCGCAGACCTTAACGTTGTCAAACCATAAAACATCATTATTTTCAAAAACGGTTGTTCTTCTGATCCCCATCCGTCCTCTAGAGGGCGCTGCTATTTTTCACCATTTTCTGACTTTTTATGGACTAAATGATTAGATGAAAAATTATCAATAGATTAATCAATATTGAAATAAAGGGTTAGTTGCAGCCATAATTGCAAGCATGCTTCATCTGTCACAAAGCTGCTGCGGTTATCATTGATACATTCAGAGAAATCTGACCTGCTGCGGTTGCAAAACCTCTTAATTTGTTATTTCCAACAGAAAATGTTTAAATGTCTATCTGGACATTATGAGAGACAACCATGCTGATGTCTGGATATCTCCTGTAGTGAAGTCAAAAACTCTGACAGTTATTGCCATTTAAATGAATTTAAATAAAGTTATTGATTAATAACTTTAAGGATATATATATATATTAGGGGCATTTTATTAGTGATAGCAGAAAGATAACGGGGACGAGGAGTTGTTACATGAATAACCTCTTCTGGGTCATTTAAAGATGTTATGTATCAAATCTGATGAAGGTTGGATGAAATTTCTGATGGGTGGTGAAAATCGGCCTTAAACCAAAGAATATGATACACCTCTCAAATGTGAGATTTGCAGCAACTGCTGAATAATGTCGTTAAAAACTTCGATTGTTTCTACTAGACCCAGAGTAGATCATATATACTTGGTTTTAAAGATTCTGCAGCCGGCTGGAAATGAGGACACGCTGGTATATCCATCAGTTCTGGATTAAGGTTCATTTAAGGTGCATTTTGTAGTCTGTCCAAAGCTTTATATGTTTCCAGCTTCAAGTTCCTGGATGTCTTTGTTCATCAACTCATCCAGACTCATCTCATCTGAGAACACTTAAAGCTCAGCCGTCGCCACAGATTTGGGTGAACTTGTATTGGTGCTCCATTGGGAACATACTGACTGACACACAGCATCACAGTGTGGTACAGGAATTACCATAGATACATGTCCCAGCTATTAGCAGCCTTTCAGGCTTGTTATAGGCTATATAACATTATATATATTGTTGATATACCTACCTTGTGGTGTCTAATATTAACCTCAGCATGTATGTTAAAACACAGAGAGGTCTGTAGTGAACTGGGATTTTGGGGTTGATACCGTTTGTTAAACAGATTTGGTGAAAAATTTAACATTTTTTAACCACTTGAGAATTTATTAAAAATGTCAAAAATCCTTCCAAAATGCCACATTAAGACACCAAAACCTCGAAGAACCACAGAAAAACTTTTGACATTTGGAGATTTCTGTAAGAATTGCATTTTTCAGTGATTGGATGGTGAATACTTCTGTTGTGGAAATTGCTCAGAAATCCCCTTATTGTAAATATATTAAGGAAAGCCAATCATGCTCTGAACACCTTCAGTCTCTAGTTTGTGGTTGTAAAGTTTCATGAAGCTGTGATTATCCTCGAGGTCACTATAGGTCATTTTATACAGTGAGGTTAAGTTTCAAAAAATGGTCTCACTACAGTGAAATGGCTACTATGGGGACTAACATCATCACACATGAATATAGTTTCCAGTCAGACCCAGTTTGTACAATTTCAAGATTGTTTAGTGACCCCAGTATGCAGAAATACACTGTACACCACCATTCAAATACACCAATTTTAGATTAGCCAAAAATAACATTTATATTACTATATTATATTTATAAACTGCATGGGACTAGTATAAAGTGGGCATGTCTGTAAACCATAGAACCCATTTTCATTCAGATATCTTGAGGTCAGAGGTCAAGGGACCCCTTTGAAAATGGCCATGTCAGAGCATTATTTAGCCACCATAGTCAGTATAATGGAGTCTGTTTCATAGGATGCCAGTATTTCACCCTAGCTTTAAAAGCTACAGTCAGTGATGTTGGTCGAGGACATCGGTGTCCTGGCTGAGTTTAAGATCCATACATGCGGTTTTCACTGCGGCCACTGGGGGGTTCAGTGAGCCTGTGGGGGCATGTATGTACATTTATTTTATGAATGTGTAAGTGAAAGGATGAGGTGGAAGCACACTAATGATTGTGATATCCATGTGAAATATGCTTTTGTATTTTTAATATTTATTTATTATTTTTCAGAGTTGAATTGTACTTTTTATACTTTGGCTTCATCTTTTAAAGTCAGCCCCTTTATAGCCCTCTTGTTTCTGTGTGTGGGTGGGTGGGAGTAGGGGTTCGGTTGTACAGCACTGATGTTACACGCAAAATAAAAAAACAAAGAAATTTGGCCTCCTCTGTTTTTTAAATATCCTGCTAGCTAACACACTAACTGTAACAAGAAGCGTAACCTCATTATCATTAAAAAGTCAGAGTATTGTTGTGACATGAGCCGACAGAGAGCTGTAAGAACCGCTACCTTGTATCCCCTCAGCAGACCTCGGACCCTCTGGGCTTCGTTCCACGTCACTCTGACTGTGCTGTTCATCACGGTCGCTTTAACTCCGCTGGGAGGCTCCTCAGGCTCTGAGAGACACACAAGAAGACATTTAGCATCATAATCATAACATAAATCTACAATAACTGAACATATTTCTTCAGCCACTTGAGGGCAGAAGAAACAAGCTGTAAACAAAATATTGACATATCATCTTTTAAGTTGACATGTTGAACATGTTAGCAAACAGCTGCTTATTTATGGAGCAACATTATCATTCATGCAGAGTTCCAGGTTTATCGCAGCCTCACAGATTTAAGCTCTTATTATCTACAAAGTCCCTCCATCACAGTATTTCAGGCTGTGTTGCAGGAAAGACTGAAGCAGGTGACGTACTGTCCTCTCCGGAGTGTCCGATCTCAGGTTCTGGTGGAGGACCGTCTCCCAGTGAGTTGACGGCCTGGACTTTGATCTCGAACGGTGTGTATGTTCCTGTTCCGTTTACCAAGAAGGGCGGTGACCTGACGTAGCTGTGGTTCCAGTGTACACCCTTGCCCCCGGCCTCCCGCCATGACACCTTGTACTGGAATCCCTGGCCGCTATGTAAGCGCTTGTGCATCTCCTACAAAGACACAAGGAAACAATGGATTTAGATTAAACTGGGTGGCATACACACAGCAGAGCATGCAGACTGAAGTACTCACATCCCACGTAATGATCAGAGTCCCTGGATCTATGGAGTCACTGCGCACACCTGTGGGGTTACTGCCAGGAACTACAGGAAGAAACAGAAGCATTAGATCTTAACTGAGACAGCTTTACTGGGCATCTCCTCACAACATTGACTGTACAGTGTCGCTCACCAGCAGGGGGCGTGCTGTGGAAGTCTGAAGACTCGCTGGGCTCGCTGGGGCCCAGCTCGTTGACCGCGATGACCCGGAAGCGGTAGGTACAGTAGGGGTGGAGGGTCAGCTGCAGGCTGTTGACATCTCCAGAAACTCTCTTCAACTCCTCCCAACTCCACTTCCCCTCCTCCGAGTGCTGCTCCTCTCTGCTCTGCACGATGAACCCTGACAGCACACCATGAAGCCAAATATCAGGACCACGTTGCTCAATCCCAGCGCAAACAGAAAACATTACAGCACAGAGAATATCCAACAGCTGAGGCTGATGGGAGAGTTTACAGGTATTTGATCATAAACCAAAGTATTGGACAAATCACATTTTGACTTGTTGATGGATAGGAAGAGGTCACCTAAATGATTACAGTTCATCCTTAGGACCACATGAATGTGTGAAACAACTTCCATGGCGATCCAGCTAATAGATGCAGAGATATTTCTGTGTGTTGGGTACCTGTGACGGGGCTGTTGTGTGAGTGTCCGGGGATCCAGCTGAGAGTGAGGCTGTAGTCGTCCACCTCAGACAGAGACAGATCTTTGGGAGGGTCCGGCCGTGCTGAAGGTCCAACACAAACCCGTTAGTCTTCACTGAGAGAAGCTTTTTCTTTCATAGAGTTTCAACAACTCAAGTCAAGTCATTTTTATTTGTAAAAATTTGTACTCCATTATAAGTAAAAGTCCTGCAGTAAAAGTACATAAGTATTATGAGCTTGATGTAGTTAAAGTATTGCAGTAAAAGTACATAAGTATTATGAGCTTGATGTAGTTAAAGTATTGCAGTAAAAGTACATAAGTATTATGAGCTTGATGTAGTTAAAGTATTGCAGTAAAAGTACATAAGTATTATGAGCTTGATGTAGTTAAAGTATTGCAGTAAAAGTACATAAGTATTATGAGCTTGATGTAGTTAAAGTTTTGCAGTAAAAGTACATCAGTATTATGAGCTTGATGTAGTTAAAGTATTGCAGTAAAAGTACATAAGTATTATGAGCTTGATGTAGTTAAAGTATTGCAGTAAAAGTAGTGGTTTGGTCCCTCTGACTGATATATTATTATATATGACATCATTAGATTATTAATAGTGAAGCATCAGTGTTAGAGCAGCATGTTACTGTTGTAGCTGCTGGAGGTGGAGCTAGTTTACACTACTTTATATACAGTTAGCTAGTTTAGTCCAGTGGTTCCCAACCTAGGGGTCGGGCCCCTCCAAAGGGTCAGCAGGTAAATCTGAGGGGTGGTGAGATGATTAATGGGAGAGGAAAGAAGAAAAAACAAAGTTCTGATACACAAATCTGTTTTCAGTTTTTGGACTTTTTCTCTAATCTTTGATTTTTGCTGAAATATTGGATCATTTGAACATTTATTGAAATGAAAGCATGTGAGAAGTTTAGAGGGAAAAATCACTATTTGGTGGAGCTGTTAACAACTCATAGACATGTGAAATGTGACCCCGACTACACACACACACACACACACACACACACACACAGTGACGTACCGACTACAGTGATGGAGCCGCTCGCTGTCACATGGTCCAGGTCAGTGATGACCTCACAGGAGTAAGACGCCGTGTCGTCTGATTGGACGTCTGTCACTTTCAAGGCGCCGTTCTCAAAGATAGTGACTCTAAACACACACACATCCCTTCGTTAGCTTCCTGTCACTTCCAGCATACAAATGTTAACTGTGTGAGCTCCGAGCTACAAACACGTCCTCACAGTCTGCTGTCACTTATTTATTATTCCAGTCAGAAGATGTGATGATTTTGGACTGATGGTTAAATTCAACAAACAATTTGTGGGAAATGATAACAAGCATTTTTCTGTTTTCTGACATTTTGTTAACTAAATAAAATCGAGAAAATAATCAGCAGATTAATTGATAATGAAAGAAATGAAAGAAGTTGCAGTCCTACTTTTAACTGACTTGTATGATTTTATATCTCCTGAATAATTTTTAAATTATTTATTAATTTCATGTCATTTATCTGGTTTAACTGGTTCTCTCATGTCCTCAGTTTGAGCACTTTGTTAAGAAACCAGCACACATGTATGATATGACTGTATATGAACGTGTTGCATTGTTGCTGTGGAGGGAAACACGTTTACTTGTCGTCTGGTGAGGATTCCTGCAGTTTGTGTCCATCTTTCCTCCAGACGATCTGGGATCTGTTCAGCCGAGGGTCTTTGTAGAAGAGACAGTCCAGCAGAGCGTCTCCTCCTCTGGGCGTTCGCACGTCCTGCGGCCTCGTCAGTATCACCGTCCGGTCTGACGGGAGCAGGAAGACACGGCGCCGCATGTTGTTATTAACACCACTCGTCACTGATGTTGGTAAACTACACTTTCATGTCATCATTCTCATTCAGACAGACAGAAGACTGTAAGATGCTTCTATTTCATGTTGCAGTTCAGTAGCACACAGTAGACAATTCCCATCCCTGACCATTTCCTCCTGTCGTTTTCTGATAAAAACTACAATGAGCAGCTGTTTTAGGAAATTACTGAGACCTTAACCGTGTCTGAGGTGTTTTTTTAAAGATTTACGTCTTCATTAGGAAGCAATAAGCTCAGAGCTGAGAGCCACAGACTGAATAGAAATGTAGAATGACAGCAGGTTGTTGCTGATGACTCACTGAAGACCTCCAGATGAGCAGTGATGGAGATGTTTTTGTCCCGCACTGAGCAGGTGTACGCTCCTGCGTCATCGTGACCGACGTCGGACAGCCGGAGCGTCCCGTTGGTCAGCAGGGAGATACGAGGGTCCGACAGCAGAGGCCCCGTGTCCTCGCCCTCCCTGAAGAGAACAAACACAAAGACAGTCACCGTATTGATCCTGACATACATGAATCAGACGTGTCACTGCTGCTCTGTTCAAACCGGGTCCTTCAGCATTTATTCCAACGTCCCAGTGACTCCAGCAGGGGGAGTGTGGTGTGTTTACTGGCTGATCACTGATCATGACAGACAGAAGAGATCAATACAGGACGAGCCGGAGAGGAGAGACGAAGGATATCTGTGAAACACAATGAGCATAATGGCCTGTAAAGCTGAAAAAGCAAACATTTAGTCCTTGTTTATCTGATAGTTAGTTATGCCCTTAGTTATGCTGCTATAGGCCTAGACTACTGGGGGACTTCCCATGATGCACTGAGCTCCTCTCTCCTCCTCCTCCTCTCCATCTGTATGCATTCATGTAACATCAATGCATGTCACTAACTTTGCTTCTTCCTCTGAGTTTTTTGTGCTTTCTCATCTCACAGGAAACCCTGGGTTCTGGGCCGAGCCTTCGCGGTCCTTCACAGTCCTGATGGCATCCTTCCCTGGCTGTTGCTGCTTGTGCTTGTTGTTGTTTGTTGTTGTCATTGTTTTTCTTCTGTCCCCCCTCCCCCTTTCCCTCTCTCTTTCTCTCTCTCAACCCAACCGGTCAAAGCAGATGGCCGCCCACCAAGAGCCGGGGTCTGCTTGAGGTTTCTACCCGTTAAAGGGGAGTTTTTCCTTACCGCTGTCGCCAAGTGCTGCTCATGGGGGAATTGTTGGGTTTCTGTAAATTAAAGAGTACGGTCTTGACCTGCTCTATGTGAAAAGTGCCTTGAGATGACTTCTGTTGTGATATGGCGCTATATTAATAAAAATTGATTGATTGATTGATAGTGAACATGCAAAGAAACGTGACTAATGTGAAAAACTAAAACACATAACCTTCATTATGGATGAATCAACTCGTCCATCATGGATTTACTGAGACACATTCATCAACAAACAAATAACAACAATAACAAAAATAAATCAACAAACTCACATAATGACTATAAACAAATATGAATGTAATATATAAAAGCTTAGAATCACAAGTCTGAACATAACATCTACATTTATGCATCAGTTCATGTCAGTTTAAACATGATGCAGATCTAAGAGTTATTTTTCTTTAGAAATATATTCAGAAAACATAAAAACATTATAAAGTATAAAGCTCCAAACCTGAATCTGTAATGTTTGATAAAAATACACCTCATCCACAGATCCTCTCTGTTCCAACGTAGCTGTTCTTTGAAACAAGTGAATAAAATACACATTTTTACATTTTAATATTTATTGAACTGTTATATTATGGTGTAAATATCCTCTGCTACACTAGCAGCTATGTCAGTCTGCATGTTTTACCTTTATCACTGAAATTGCTTTCTAACAGCCTTGATGTGTATATATTTACTCTCCTTCAACATGGAAATCTGTTAAAAAATAATAATTTAACAACAAAAATACCAGAAGCAACTAAAAACAACATGTGTGTAATCTCAAAATACAAAAATATTACAGAGGACACGACCTCAGTGTCCTCAAAGCTGCGTCAAGTAACGTCTCGTCATTTAATATGTGAGGAGTTACAAACATCAGCATATTAATATTATTCATAAAAACTGCATGGTTCACAGACCAGAGACTGAAGCACAGACACTGATCCATGTCAGTGACTCTGAGCAGGTAACAGACTCTTTTAAGACTCTAAAATGAGACTTTATACTTCAGTGATCTTGTCTCATGAATTAAATGAGTATTAGCATTGATGTCCATGTTAAAAGAGAAAGAAATGGAACGTCAACACTGAAGACCTGTGGTCGTATTTATCGAGCTTCTCTCCAAACACCAGCAGCTAACACACAAGTCTGCTGGCTGGTTTAACAAGTACAGGAGCCGCGAAATGGAGTTAGCTTGCCGCTAACTCTACAGAAAGGAGTGACCTGGGCCCTCTGCACGACTGGAGTGCTCTCTCCCCAGCAACACCTGCATCTTTCAGCTTCAGAGCCAAACCCCTCTCAGCCTGACTCACCCACGGATTCACCAGCTACAAAGCAGGACGCCACAAAGCATCTCTTCCTTCATGGACTGGTAACAACTGGGCATAGCCTAGCAACACAAGCATAGTACGACTAAGCAAGAATGTTTAACTCAAACAATGTACTGTACGTGTATTGATTTGGTTAAGGTTATTCATTGAACTGTCCTTGTTGCTTATAGTCAGGTTACTGCATAGCCACACCGCTAGGTTAATGTTAGCATGCTTAACACATGTTACATCCAGTAACTAGGCCTTTCATGCAACTAACCTCATTTTAACCTGGCACCTTTAGCATACACCAATTGGCCTTGAATAGAGAACCACACAGTTAAGAGGTTAAAACCTAGTTTGGCAAACTTTGGTTCAGGCAGCACATGTGGTTCAAGACACCACATGGTCTGGCCTTTTATCCCTGTAGTTCCCTTTATCAGCCAAAGTGTCGGCATGCCATGTGCTCAGTCACCAGGTGACTGCAGCCATCTTGCTATTGTCTTCCCTACACACACACACACTCACACTTGTATATAGGTACACTTAGCTAGATTAGTATTGTGTGTTGCTTTTACCCTTTTGTTAAATAAATGCTTTTGGATATACCTGTTGTCTGTTTTAATGTTGCACAAGAATGAGTTTTGCCAACCTTTGCTCTGTGAAGAACTCCAAATCCTTCAACCATAACTAGCTATTGATATGGTGATTTTGTTTATAGTTATTAACTAATTTATAGTTATTATTTAATTGTTAATCAAAGTTCCAAACTGATAGATTAGTACACTTTGAGACTGAATTGGCTATCTTTTTCCCTGAGTCCAGGGTGGTGCCCCGTTATTATTAATTCTGATTAATAATTTTATTGATTTTAATAATTAACAATTATCTTTGATAATCATTAAATATTGCTGATAGCCAAATTTGTAGCCACGGCCCAACAACAATAATTGTTAGTTGCAGCCTTAGACTCCAAAGCTGTGAATCTGAACACCAACGTGTGGAGGTGGAGGAGCTGGTCTCAGGTGTACCGGTGATCACATGATGCGTCCTTCATAAAGAGAGCTCAGTCAGCCTATTGACTGTAGATAAATCCATCTAAAAGATCAATACATGACATGATTGCTGCCTTTCTCGACTTTGTTGTGGAGAATATTGATTCTGTAAAGGCAGAGCAGTGTAGGAGGAACACCTGATTCCTTTTATTTTCTAATGTTCACAGCTCGTCTCTGCCCCCAAGTGGCCAAAAATCACTTACTGCAGGTTTATGTACATGCTGGGATGTGTGTGTGTGTGTGCGTGTGCGTGTGCGTATGTGTGTGTGTGTCTCACCATGTGACGTGTGGTCGCGGCGAGCCGAAGGACTCACAGTGCAGCTCGATGTCTCCGCCCTCAGTGACTCTGTACACGACTCCATCAGACGACAGGATCTGAGGAGGCAGCTCTGACACACACAGGACACAAATACACATCATTACTCATCAATTAGTACAAAAACAAAGGTTAAAGTCTTATTTTGTTTTGTGCAAACAAAATGAAAAACAATAAAAAGTGAAATTAAACACAACAGAGAGAACAAACAGAAAGAAAAAATATTGAAAACATTGACAGTAGAATGACGGAATGTGAATTACTTTAGTCATTTAGTGCATGTTCTTGTCAGGATGTGTGTGTGTGTGTGTGAGTGTGTGTGTGTGTATGTGAGTGTGTGTGTGCATGTGTGTGCATGTGTGTGCGTACCAACAACATAGATGTAGGTGTTGAGGAGGATGGATCCGTATTTGTTGGATGCTTCACACTGATAAACAGCTGTGTCGGTAAATTCCACGTCAGTCAATTTGAACACGCCGCCGTTCACAGTGCGGCGAGGATCATCATCTACCTCTGCAGAGAGAGAAGAGCGGAGGAAGAGGAGGAGGGATGAAGGAGGACGAAGAAGCAGATGTAGTGGGGTATATAGTAGTAGATATAGTGGGGTATATAGTAGTAGATATAGTGTGGTATATAGTGGTAGATATAGTGGGGTCTATAGTAGTAGATATAGTGGGGTATATAGTAGTAGATATAGTGTGGTATATAGTGGTAGATATAGTGGGGTCTATAGTAGTAGATATAGTGGGGTCTATAGTAGTAGATATAGTGGGGTATATAGTAGTAGATATAGTGGGGTATATAGTGGTAGATATAGTGTGGTATATAGTAGTAGATATAGTGGGGTACATAGTAGTAGATATAGTGGGGTATATAGTAGTAGATATAGTAGGGTCTATAGTAGTAGATATAGTGGGGTACATAGTAGTAGATATAGTGGGGTACATAGTAGTAGATATAGTGGGGTACATAGTAGTAGATATAGTGGGGTACATAGTAGTAGATATAGTGGGGTACATAGTAGTAGATATAGTGGGGTATATAGTAGTAGATATAGTAGGGTCTATAGTAGTAGATATAGTGTGGTATATAGTGGTAGATATAGTGGGGTCTATAGTAGTAGATATAGTGGGGTATATAGTGGTAGATATAGTGGGGTACATAGTAGTAGATATAGTGGGGTATATAGTAGTAGATATAGTGGGGTCTATAGTAGTAGATATAGTAGGGTCTATAGTAGTAGATATAGTGTGGTACATAGTAGTAGATATAGTGGGGTATATAGTAGTAGATATAGTGTGGTACATAGTAGTAGATATAGTGGGGTCTATAGTAGTAGATATAGTGTGGTATATAGTGGTAGATATAGTGGGGTCTATAGTAGTAGATATAGTGGTGTATATAGTGGTAGATATAGTGGGGTACATAGTAGTAGATATAGTGGGGTATATAGTGGTAGATATAGTGGGGTCTATAGTAGTAGATATAGTGGGGTATATAGTAGTAGATATAGTAGGGTCTATAGTAGTACATATAGTGGGGTATATAGTAGTAGATATAGTGGGGTATATAGTAGTAGATATAGTGGGGTATATAGTAGTAGATATAGTGGGGTACATAGTAGTAGATATAGTAGGGTACATAGTAGTAGATATAGTGGGGTATATAGTAGTAGATATAGTAGGGTCTATAGTAGTAGATATAGTGGGGTACATATTAGTAGATATAGTGGGGTATATAGTAGTAGATATAGTGGGGTATATAGTAGTAGATATAGTGGGGTATATAGTAGTAGATATAGTAGGGTATACAGTAGTAGATATAGTGGGGTATATAGTAGTAGATATAGTGGGGTATATAGTAGTAGATATAGTGGGGTATATAGTAGTAGATATAGTGGGGTACATAGTGGTAGGTATAGTGGGGTCTATAGTAGTAGATATAGTGGGGTCTATAGTAGTACATATAGTGGGGTATATAGTAGTAGATATAGTGGGGTATATAGTAGTAGATATAGTGGGGTATATAGTAGTACATATAGTAGGGTATATAGTAGTAGATATAGTGGGGTACATAGTAGTAGATATAGTGGGGTACATAGTAGTAGATATAGTGGGGTATATAGTAGTAGATATAGTGGGGTCTATAGTAGTACATATAGTGGGGTATATAGTAGTAGATATAGTGGGGTATATAGTAGTAGATATAGTGGGGTATATAGTAGTAGATATAGTGGGGTACATAGTAGTAGATATAGTGGGGTACATAGTAGTAGATATAGTGGGGTCTATAGTAGTAGATATAGTGGGGTATATAGTAGTAGATATAGTGGGGTACATAGTAGTAGATATAGTGGGGTATATAGTAGTAGATATAGTGGGGTATATAGTAGTACATATAGTGGGGTATATAGTAGTAGATATAGTGGGGTATATAGTAGTAGATATAGTGGGGTATATAGTAGTAGATATAGTGGGGTACATAGTAGTAGATATAGTGGGGTATATAGTAGTAGATATAGTGGGGTACATAGTAGTAGATATAGTGGGGTATACAGTAGTAGATATAGTGGGGTACATAGTAGTAGATATAGTGGGGTATATAGTAGTAGATATAGTGGGGTATATAGTAGTAGATATAGTGGGGTATATAGTAGTACATATAGTGTGGTATATAGTAGTAGATATAGTGGGGTACATAGTAGTAGATATAGTGGGGTATATAGTAGTAGATATAGTGGGGTATATAGTAGTAGATATAGTGGGGTATATAGTAGTACATATAGTGTGGTATATAGTAGTAGATATAGTGGGGTACATAGTAGATATAGTGGGGTCTATAGTAGTAGATATAGTGGGGTATATAGTAGTAGATATAGTGGGGTATATAGTAGTAGATATAGTGGGGTATATAGTAGTAGATATAGTGGGGTCTATAGTAGTAGATATAGTGGGGTACATATTAGTAGATATAGTGGGGTATATAGTAGTAGATATAGTGGGGTACATAGTAGTAGATATAGTGGGGTATATAGTAGTAGATATAGTGGGGTATATAGTAGTAGATATAGTGGGGTATACAGTAGTAGATATAGTGGGGTATATAGTAGTAGATATAGTGGGGTATATAGTAGTAGATATAGTGGGGTACATAGTGGTAGGTATAGTGGGGTCTATAGTAGTAGATATAGTGGGGTCTATAGTAGTACATATAGTGGGGTATATAGTAGTAGATATAGTGGGGTATATAGTAGTAGATATAGTGGGGTCTATAGTAGTAGATATAGTGGGGTATATAGTAGTAGATATAGTGGGGTATATAGTAGTAGATATAGTGGGGTCTATAGTAGTAGATATAGTAGGGTATACAGTAGTAGATATAGTGGGGTATATAGTAGTAGATATAGTGGGGTATATAGTAGTAGATATAGTGGGGTACATAGTGGTAGGTATAGTGGGGTCTATAGTAGTAGATATAGTGGGGTCTATAGTAGTACATATAGTGGGGTATATAGTAGTAGATATAGTGGGGTATATAGTAGTAGATATAGTGGGGTCTATAGTAGTAGATATAGTGGGGTCTATAGTAGTACATATAGTGGGGTATATAGTAGTAGATATAGTGGGGTATATAGTAGTAGATATAGTGGGGTATATAGTAGTACATATAGTAGGGTATATAGTAGTAGATATAGTGGGGTACATAGTAGTAGATATAGTGGGGTACATAGTAGTAGATATAGTGGGGTATATAGTAGTAGATATAGTGGGGTCTATAGTAGTACATATAGTGGGGTATATAGTAGTAGATATAGTGGGGTATATAGTAGTAGATATAGTGGGGTATATAGTAGTAGATATAGTGGGGTACATAGTAGTAGATATAGTGGGGTACATAGTAGTAGATATAGTGGGGTCTATAGTAGTAGATATAGTGGGGTATATAGTAGTAGATATAGTGGGGTACATAGTAGTAGATATAGTGGGGTATATAGTAGTAGATATAGTGGGGTATATAGTAGTACATATAGTGGGGTATATAGTAGTAGATATAGTGGGGTATATAGTAGTAGATATAGTGGGGTATATAGTAGTAGATATAGTGGGGTACATAGTAGTAGATATAGTGGGGTATATAGTAGTAGATATAGTGGGGTACATAGTAGTAGATATAGTGGGGTATACAGTAGTAGATATAGTGGGGTACATAGTAGTAGATATAGTGGGGTATATAGTAGTAGATATAGTGGGGTATATAGTAGTAGATATAGTGGGGTATATAGTAGTACATATAGTGTGGTATATAGTAGTAGATATAGTGGGGTACATAGTAGTAGATATAGTGGGGTATATAGTAGTAGATATAGTGGGGTATATAGTAGTAGATATAGTGGGGTATATAGTAGTACATATAGTGTGGTATATAGTAGTAGATATAGTGGGGTACATAGTAGATATAGTGGGGTCTATAGTAGTAGATATAGTGGGGTATATAGTAGTAGATATAGTGGGGTATATAGTAGTAGATATAGTGGGGTATATAGTAGTAGATATAGTGGGGTCTATAGTAGTAGATATAGTGGGGTACATATTAGTAGATATAGTGGGGTATATAGTAGTAGATATAGTGGGGTACATAGTAGTAGATATAGTGGGGTATATAGTAGTAGATATAGTGGGGTATATAGTAGTAGATATAGTAGGGTATACAGTAGTAGATATAGTGGGGTATATAGTAGTAGATATAGTGGGGTATATAGTAGTAGATATAGTGGGGTACATAGTGGTAGGTATAGTGGGGTATATAGTAGTAGATATAGTGGGGTCTATAGTAGTACATATAGTGGGGTATATAGTAGTAGATATAGTGGGGTATATAGTAGTAGATATAGTGGGGTCTATAGTAGTAGATATAGTGGGGTCTATAGTAGTACATATAGTGGGGTATATAGTAGTAGATATAGTGGGGTATATAGTAGTAGATATAGTGGGGTATATAGTAGTAGATATAGTGGGGTCTATAGTAGTAGATATAGTGGGGTATATAGTAGTAGATATAGTGGGGTATATAGTAGTAGATATAGTGGGGTCTATAGTAGTAGATATAGTAGGGTATACAGTAGTAGATATAGTGGGGTATATAGTAGTAGATATAGTGGGGTATATAGTAGTAGATATAGTGGGGTACATAGTGGTAGGTATAGTGGGGTCTATAGTAGTAGATATAGTGGGGTCTATAGTAGTACATATAGTGGGGTATATAGTAGTAGATATAGTGGGGTATATAGTAGTAGATATAGTGGGGTCTATAGTAGTAGATATAGTGGGGTCTATAGTAGTACATATAGTGGGGTATATAGTAGTAGATATAGTGGGGTATATAGTAGTAGATATAGTGGGGTATATAGTAGTAGATATAGTGGGGTCTATAGTAGTAGATATAGTGGGGTATATAGTAGTAGATATAGTGGGGTATATAGTAGTAGATATAGTGGGGTCTATAGTAGTAGATATAGTGGGGTCTATAGTAGTACATATAGTGGGGTATATAGTAGTAGATATAGTGGGGTATATAGTAGTAGATATAGTGGGGTATATAGTAGTAGATATAGTGTGGTATATAGTAGTAGATATAGTGGGGTACATAGTAGTAGATATAGTGGGGTATATAGTAGTAGATATAGTGGGGTCTATAGTAGTACATATAGTGGGGTATATAGTAGTAGATATAGTGGGGTATATAGTAGTAGATATAGTGGGGTACATAGTAGTAGATATAGTGGGGTACATAATAGTAGATATAGTGGGGTACATAGTAGTAGATATAGTGGGGTCTATAGTAGTAGATATAGTGGGGTATATAGTAGTAGATATAGTGGGGTATATAGTAGTAGATATAGTGGGGTATATAGTAGTAGATATAGTGGGGTCTATAGTAGTAAATATAGTGGGGTATATAGTAGTAGATATAGTGGGGTCTATAGTAGTAAATATAGTGGGGTATATAGTAGTAGATATAGTGGGGTATACAGTAGTAGATATAGTGGGGTATATAGTAGTAGATATAGTAGGGTATACAGTAGTAGATATAGTGGGGTATACAGTAGTAGATATAGTAGGGTATACAGTAGTAGATATAGTGGGGTATACAGTAGTAGATATAGTGGGGTATATAGTAGTACATATAGTGACGTATATAGTAGTAGGTCGTACCTGTGAGTGACTGTCCATTGATGCTCCAGGTGATGGAGGGAGTCGGGATGCCTTCAGCCTGACAGTCTAGTCGGACAGTTTCCCCGGGAGCGTACAGCAGGTTCTGAGGCTGCTTCACCCAGTATGGCGCCGCTACACACAAAAACAACTGGATTTTACTGTCTGCTGTACACACACACAGGTGAATTTTATGAGGTCACTAATCTTCATGAACCAACAAGAATTACAACTGTAACTAATGTACTGTGACTGTAACAACTCTCCTAAAATTGGGAACAAAACCAATTAGAGGATCATACATGTCAATTAAGTAGAGTCCTCAGATAACATCGAATCAGGCCAATAAGTGGAAACACCTGCGTGGGTGTGCAGGGCCTTTAACTGTCTGCTGCTATAAACCTGCTGATTTAACTATTAGATTATATTTCAGCAAAATAAAAGCTCTCGTCCTGCACTAACTGACAACATGATCATTCATCTGGAGTCATGTTTCTGTCCAGCTGCTGGTTTGCTTCATCCTGGTGAGTTAAGTTTAGTATGATGTCTTTCTGTTGGTTTGTTTCCAGACTCACATGTCAAACGCTTCTCTTCAGTCAAATCTCCAGACTCCATTAGGCAGGGATCTCTGACTGTCTGGTACTGCCAGACCGGTTTGTTTCACCAGCTGATTCTTTTGTTTGTTGTTTTGTCCTGGTTCACCGTAAACTGTTACTTGTTAATTTGACTCTTTTGTTATAATAGCAATAAATTGTCTCACTTTTATTGCAATTTGGTGTTGAAACTTTGTTTGGGGACCAGGGAGGGAACGACCTTTACCTCTCCTGTTGAGATCCAACCTGCCGGACTGATAGGTGAAACGTACACTCGTTAAACTCTGGGTCAGTTACCATGGTAACTGTGAAGCTAACCTCTCTCTGTCTCTTACAGACTTTCATGTCTTGTCGTATCAAAGCTTGTACAGAAGTTTGTTCATTAGTGGAGTTTTACTGTCTGTCAAAATCTGAATCCTGGTTGATGTTAGTTTGTTATTCAGGACTTAGGGTTGGGGTAAGGGTTGGGGTTAGGGTTAGTTCATTAGGGTTAGGGTTGGGGTTAGGGTTAGGGTTAGGGTTGGGGTTAGGGTTGGGGTTAGGGTTGGGGGTTAGGGTTAGGGTTGGGGTTAGGGTTGGGGTTAGGGTTAGGGTTAGGGTTGGGGTTAGGGTTGGGGTTAGGGTTGGGGGTTAGGGTTAGGGTTGGGGTTAGGGTTGGGGTTAGGGTTGGGGTTAGGGTTGGGGGTTAGGGTTAGGGTTGGGGTAAGGGTTGGGGTTAGGGTTAGGGTTGGGGGTTAGGGTTAGGGTTGGGGTTAGGGTTGGGGTTAGGGTTAGGGTTGGGGTAAGGGTTGGGGTTAGGGTTAGTTCATTAGGGTTAGGGTTGGGGTTAGGGTTAGGGTTAGGGTTGGGGTTAGGGTTGGGGTTAGGGTTGGGGGTTAGGGTTAGGGTTGGGGTAAGGGTTGGGGTTAGGGTTAGTTCATTAGGGTTAGGGTTGGGGTTAGGGTTAGGGTTAGGGTTGGGGTTAGGGTTGGGGTTAGGGTTAGGGTTGGGGTTAGGGTTGGGGTTAGGGTTGGGGGTTAGGGTTAGGGTTGGGGTTAGGGTTGGGGTTAGGGTTGGGGTTAGGGTTGGGGGTTAGGGTTAGGGTTGGGGTTAGGGTTGGGGTTAGGGTTGGGGTTAGGGTTAGGGTTGGGTTAGGGTTAGGGTTAGGGTTAGGGTTAGGGTTAGGGTTGGGGTTAGGGTTGGGGTTAGGGTTAGGGTTAGGGTTGGGGTTAGGGTTAGTTTGTTACTCAGGAATTTCTAAAGTTGCTGCTTTAATGTGTGAATTGATCTTCAGCTCAGAATCAAACCTCTTCATGTCCTTCTGTTATAACTCTGAGACTCTGTCAGTTTGTTAGAGCAGCTGCTGACCTCTAATCTTTATTACACATAATGTTTAATCTTAGTTTAAACTTAAACAATCTGCATGAAGCTTTAAACATGTAGGATCAATGAATAATGATCCCTATCAGTCATGATGTGATTGGTCCACTGATGGAACATCATTCCTATAATATTGGAGATTATATGTTAATATTTCTGAGTGAGCAGCATTCAGAAATATATATAAAATATATTTAAAAAGTAATGTAGCTGCAGCCTTATACACAGTCAGATTCCACATGAAGCAAATGCAAGTTTGATAAATGATCAATTAATGGACGACACTGAATGAAACTTTATTGACACTTTTCCCGCTCAGAGTTGATTAACTCAGAGTTCAGAGTTTGTTGAAGCTGCTTTCTGGAACCCAGAAATATCGTGTGTCAGCTTCCTTCCACAGTGTGTTGTGTGTTTGTGTTGCTGTGTATGTTGTTGTGTGTGTTGTGTGTGTATTGCTGTGTGTGTGTGTGTGTGTATGTGTTGCTGTGTATGTTGTTGTGTGTGTTGTGTGTGTATTGCTGTGTGTGTGTGTTGTGTGTGTGTGTTGTGTGTTGCTGTGTATGTAGTTGTGTGTGTGTTGTGTGTGTATTGCTGTGTGTGTGTGTTGTGTGTTGCTGTGTATGTTGTGTGTGTGTGTGTGTTGTATTGTGTGTGTGTTGTGTGTGTGTTGTGTGTGTGTTGTGTGTTGCTGTGTATGTTGTGTGTGTGTGTGTGTGTGTGTTGTGTGTGTGTTGCTGTGTATGTTGTGTGTGTGTTGTGTGTGTGTTGCTGTGTATGTTGTGTGTGTGTTGTGTGTGTGTTGCTGTGTGTGTTGTGTGTGTGTTGTGTGTTGCTGTGTATGTTGTGTATGTGTGTGTTGTGTGTGTGTGTGTTGTGTGTTGCTGTGTATGTTGTGTGTGTGTGTGTATGTGTGTGTGTGTGTGTGTGTGTGTCAGCTACCTTCCACAGTGACAGTGAAGGAGTGTGAGTCGGATCCGTGTGTGTTGAAGGCTTTGCACTCGTACTCTCCGTCATCGTCCTGGGTGATGCTGTCGAAGTGAAGCCAGCGGTTGTGGCTCTCCAGCTGTGCGCTGGTGTCGTCAAGGTGACCGTCCTTCTTTATCCATTCAACCTTCGGGGTGGGTCTGAGGACACAGACATGTGACTGGAGACTGATCGATCCAGACAGATATATAGGAAATTAGGGTTGAATGAACACAGATGATGTTGTTAATGATGTAATATCCTGTTTCATCGTTAAGGCGAAATTATAATGGCACTCCATTTATCGCCCAGGAGACGGAACTCACAGGAGAAGGAGGATAATTAGAGTGAACACAAAACAGCAATATAGAGGAGATCAAAAGATTCAATACAAATATATAATTAAACCTGCAAGCAGCGTTGGTTGGGACCTCGCACTCTGGTCCGTCGGGATCAGATCATTTTGCTTTTTAAAAATGAGGGATATTTCTTACAAGTGTGGTGTGCTTTTATTTTGAAAGTTTGGTTGACATGATGAGAATTTTCTGCAGGGTGAGACATGTCTGTCTTGCTCACACCTGTGTCATCAAAATTATGCAAGTTTTGGGCCCATTCACTTTAATTTCAATCAGTAAATTGAAAACTCATTATACAAATTATTTTCCTAATTTTCATCAAGTCTATTTTTAGAAAAGGAAAAAGACTTTTAACCCACATGACCTGGTCAAAACTTAATTGACATGTGTTACTGCTTCCACATAGTTTTAGATACAAACTTCATTTGAACTTTAAATGAGTCACGAGACTTTGACCTACAAATCTTGAATTTACATGTTTTTTCTATCTTTTATTGTTTTTGAGATATTAGAGTGTGAGTTTTAAGGTCTTTTCTTGCTCCTCCTGTGATTTTATAATGAGTGTGTATTGCGGAATGTTTCGAAGCACTGAGGGAGTGACATCACCAGGAGCAGTTGGAGAGGAGGATTTTAGAGAACGCTTCTTGTGAAATCTCCTCATAAATCCCATGACTTTGGCCAAATCTTACATTAAAAATCATATTTTAGTAGGAAATTTCATGGCGAATCCATTGATACAGGTTTGAAAGGGGTCAGACTTATAGTTTAGACATCAGAAGCCTCTGTTTGACACAAAGTTCATGCCTAGAGATTGCTTCCCCATTGGTTTACATTGTAAGGTGTGATGTGGCACTACAACTTTCAGGGCTTATCAAATCCAAACTGTTTGAGTTATTACAAAGTTTTTATCAACTTTTTTTCAGCATAGTGTCATAAGTCACCTATTTAAGTTTGAAGCCAATACCATTAACGCCCTCGGAGGAGATAGCGTTTGTTCAGGGGCCAAAATTGGGGCAAAGTCTTATTTTGAAAGGCTAATTGCGGACTTCCTGTTGGATTTAGGTCAGGGGTGTCAGCATGTGATTTGTAGGTCTTGATGAGATGAATAATTGAGTTTTGGTTTGATCTCTCTATGACATTCCTACGGGCCGTGGCGGCCATTTTAGTTAGATAGGTGGCGCTAGAGAGGACATTTTGGCACTTCAGGGGTTAATTTTTACATTTTATCAAATTTTTCACACGAAAAACAATAGGGTGCTCACCCTTAGGCTAGGCCTTTTGGGCTCAGTCCCTAATTAATTCAGTGAAACATAACGTTACATGTATGTCACACTCAGCTCGAACACAGTAGGGAGCGAACTGTTACCACAACGTCCTCATTCATCTGAATTAGACAACAGCAGTTAAAGTGTAACAGCGGGACTCCTGCTGCTGTAACACACTGACTATCCATCAGCATCTCATACAATATATGTGCACTGCACCTGTTGAGGACACGTTGTAATACATTCATATAGCAGAAATACTGTTATTGGATTCAAAAGATGTTGACCCACATTTGAAAATAAGAGAAAAAGCCAATTTCTGACAAGATAGTTTGGAAGATGAACATCGAACTAATGAAACTATGAGACACTTTTTCACTCTTACTTATGTAGTTATTTTAATGAGTACTTTAAATTCTACTTGAGTCAATATAATTATAATATAACAGTAGTTTTGGTTGAGTATTGTTGTTGTTTACTTTGCCCACTGCTGCACCTCAACGTGTTGGCAGGATCATTAATCCTGCGTGTCCTAACCTGCTTTCCAACTTTGTTTTTAGCAAATTATGTTTTATTCTTGAAATGTGTCAGTAGAAAAATGACTTATTTCTATCATCACTGTGCTAATTATCTGTGTAACTCAGCAGCTTCAGACTCGTGTTCACATCCTGCCGCTCTGCAGCTTCCAGACGACAATATGAAGCCGTGTTGTCATTCTTCACTGTGATTGGTTCAGCTGTTTCAGAGTTGTAACTGACTGACAGAGTATTTATTTACCACCACTCCCTCTGATCTACATTCACCTCCATCCAGACCTTTTACACGTTGTGCTGCTGCACATATATGAAAGACAGTTTGTTGAGCAGCCAGTGTTGAGATGGATGCAGCTCTCTCAGAGACAGTTCTTCACCAGGACCAATAAACCTAAAACTTTATGACTGCAGACACACTACCAGAGGTTTGGGAGGAAACACCCGCTTTGAATGTTATTAGTTGATTGAATGGGCGTTATCAGTGTTATCAGCCTCAGAGATACCAGGTAGAAGGGGCCTGATACACCTGCTGGCAGGTTCAGGAGGGCAATATCATCCGTTGGTAAGGTGGAGGTCACCTTTGAGTTAAAGACGCCATCTAGCAGCCGCAGTAATTATGACCCAGGAAGTGACCTAATTCAATATAAGATGACTTGATAAGAAGGTTTCTCTTTGATGAGGAGGAGGGTTGGCTGGATGGCCAGATATTTAGCTGGGACAAACCACAAACCCAAACCCTGATCTTTCCCTAAACCTAACTCTAAACCTGACTCAGTTTGCAGCAGCTGACCTGCTGGATGAGCAGCACAACAGATCCCGACTGATCCTGTTAACCAAGTTACTGCCGCTGTGTGTAAATGTGCACATCACTCTCAAATTAAAGACACTAATCGTTCCAGCTGCTGTGTGATGCTGCACAGCTGTGGGCAACAAACAGAACATCAGCACTGATGTTTCTGCAACATCCTGGATACGTTCAGTGAAATACTGCAAACCTGTCACTGTGAAAAGGATTGACCTGCATGCATCTTGTTATGTGCA
>NC_058110.1:36717240-36739740 GCF_914725855.1 Thunnus albacares | reverse complement strand
TAGAGCACCGCAGTACTGACCGTTAGAGCACCGCAGTACTGACGTTAGAGCACCGCAGTACTGACCGTTAGAGCACCGCAGTACTGACGTTAGAGCACCGCAGTACTGACCGTTAGAGCACCGCAGTACTGACGTTAGAGCACCGCAGTACTGACCGTTAGAGCACCGCAGTACTGACTGTTAGAGCACCGCAGTACTGACCGTTAGAGCACCGCAGTACTGACGTTAGAGCACCGCAGTACTGACCGTTAGAGCACCGCAGTACTGACGTTAGAGCACCGCAGTACTGACGTTAGAGCACCGCAGTACTGACCGTTAGAGCACCGCAGTACTGACGTTAGAGCACCGCAGTACTGACGTTACAGTGCCGCAGTACTGACCATTAGAACGCTGCAGTACTGACCGTTAGAGCACCGCAGTACTGACTGTTAGAGTGCTGCAGTACTGACCGTTAGAGCACCGCAGTACTGACCGTTAGAGCACCGCAGTACTGACTGTTAGAGTGCTGCAGTACTGACTGTTAGTGCGCCGCAGTACTGACTGTTAGAGTGCTGCAGTACTGACTGTTAGAGCGCTGCAGTACTGACCGTTAGAGCACCGCAGTACTGACTGTTAGAGTGCTGCAGTACTGACTGTTAGAGCACCGCAGTACTGACTGTTAGAGCACCGCAGTACTGATGTTAGAGCACCGCAGTACTGACTGTTAGAGCACCGCAGTACTGACGTTACAGTGCCGCAGTACTGACCGTTAGAGCACCGCAGTACTGACCGTTAGAGCACCGCAGTACTGACTGTTAGAGCACCGCAGTACTGACGTTAGAGCGCCGCAGTACTGACCGTTAGAGCACCGCAGTACTGACTGTTAGAGTGCTGCAGTACTGACCGTTAGAGTGCTGCAGTACTGACGTTAGAGCGCCGCAGTACTGACCGTTAGAGCACCGCAGTACTGACGTTAGAGCACCGCAGTACTGACCGTTAGAGCACCGCAGTACTGACGTTAGAGCACCGCAGTACTGACGTTAGAGCACCGCAGTACTGACGTTAGAGCACCGCAGTACTGACCGTTAGAGCACCGCAGTACTGACCGTTAGAGCACCGCAGTACTGACGTTAGAGCACCGCAGTACTGACCGTTAGAGCACCGCAGTACTGACCGTTAGAGCACCGCAGTACTGACGTTAGAGCACCGCAGTACTGACCGTTAGAGCACCGCAGTACTGACGTTAGAGCACCGCAGTACTGACGTTAGAGCACCGCAGTACTGACCGTTAGAGCACCGCAGTACTGACGTTAGAGCACCGCAGTACTGACGTTACAGTGCCGCAGTACTGACCATTAGATCGCTGCAGTACTGACCGTTAGAGCACCGCAGTACTGACTGTTAGAGTGCTGCAGTACTGACCGTTAGAGCACCGCAGTACTGACCGTTAGAGCACCGCAGTACTGACTGTTAGAGTGCTGCAGTACTGACTGTTAGTGCGCCGCAGTACTGACTGTTAGAGTGCTGCAGTACTGACTGTTAGAGCGCTGCAGTACTGACCGTTAGAGCACCGCAGTACTGACTGTTAGAGCACCGCAATACTGACTGTTAGAGCACCGCAGTACTGATGTTAGAGCACCGCAGTACTGATGTTAGAGCACCGCAGTACTGACGTTAGAGCACCGCAGTACTGACGTTAGAGCACCGCAGTACTGACCGTTAGAGCACCGCAGTACTGACGTTAGAGCACCGCAGTACTGACGTTAGAGCACCGCAGTACTGACTGTTAGAGCACCGCAGTACTGACGTTACAGTGCCGCAGTACTGACCGTTAGAGCACCGCAGTACTGACCGTTAGAGCACCGCAGTACTGACTGTTAGAGCACCGCAGTACTGACGTTAGAGCGCCGCAGTACTGACCATTAGAGCACCGCAGTACTGACTGTTAGAGTGCTGCAGTACTGACCGTTAGAGTGCTGCAGTACTGACGTTAGAGCGCCGCAGTACTGACCGTTAGAGTGCTGCAGTACTGACTGTTAGAGTGCTGCAGTACTGACTGTTAGAGCACCGCAGTACTGACTGTTAGAGTGCTGCAGTACTGACCGTTAGTGCGCCGCAGTACTGACTGTTAGTGCGCTGCAGTACTGACTGTTAGAGTGCTGCAGTACTGACTGTTAGAGTGCTGCAGTACTGACCGTTAGTGCGCCGCAGTACTGACTGTTAGTGCGCTGCAGTACTGACTGTTAGAGTGCTGCAGTACTGACTGTTAGAGTGCTGCAGTACTGACTGTTAGTGCGCTGCAGTACTGACCGTTAGAGCACCGCAGTACTGACGTTAGAGCACTGCAGTACTGACGTTAGAGCACCGCAGTACTGACTGTTAGAGCACCGCAGTACTGACCGTTAGAGCACCGCAGTACTGACGTTAGAGCACCGCAGTACTGACCGTTAGAGCACCGCAGTACTGACGTTAGAGCACCGCAGTACTGACCGTTAGAGCACCGCAGTACTGACCGTTAGAGCACCGCAGTACTGACGTTAGAGCACCGCAGTACTGACCGTTAGAGCACCGCAGTACTGACCGTTAGAGCACCGCAGTACTGACTGTTAGAGCACCGCAGTACTGACGTTAGAGCGCCGCAGTACTGACCGTTAGAGTGCTGCAGTACTGACTGTTAGAGTGCTGCAGTACTGACTGTTAGAGTGCTGCAGTACTGACTGTTAGAGTGCTGCAGTACTGACTGTTAGTGCGCCGCAGTACTGACTGTTAGAGTGCTGCAGTACTGACTGTTAGAGCGCTGCAGTACTGACTGTTAGAGTGCTGCAGTACTGACCGTTAGTGCACCGCAGTACTGACTGTTAGAGTGCTGCAGTACTGACTGTTAGAGTGCTGCAGTACTGACTGTTAGAGCGCTGCAGTACTGACTGTTAGAGCACCGCAGTACTGACTGTTAGAGTGCTGCAGTACTGACTGTTAGTGCGCCGCAGTACTGACTGTTAGAGTGCTGCAGTACTGACTGTTAGAGCACCGCAGTACTGACTGTTAGAGTGCTGCAGTACTGACCGTTAGTGCGCCGCAGTACTGACTGTTAGTGCGCTGCAGTACTGACTGTTAGAGTGCTGCAGTACTGACTGTTAGAGTGCTGCAGTACTGACTGTTAGAGTGCTGCAGTACTGACCGTTAGTGCGCCGCAGTACTGACTGTTAGTGCGCTGCAGTACTGACTGTTAGAGTGCTGCAGTACTGACTGTTAGAGTGCTGCAGTACTGACTGTTAGTGCGCTGCAGTACTGACCGTTAGAGCACCGCAGTACTGACGTTAGAGCACCGCAGTACTGACTGTTAGAGCACCGCAGTACTGACCGTTAGAGCACCGCAGTACTGACTGTTAGAGCACCGCAGTACTGACTGTTAGAGCACCGCAGTACTGACGGTTAGTGCGCCGCAGTACTGACTGTTAGAGCACCGCAGTACTGACTGTTAGAGCACCGCAGTACTGACGTTAGAGTGCCACAGTACTGACTGTTAGAGCACCGCAGTACTGATGTTAGAGTGCCACAGTACTGACTGTTAGAGCACCGCAGTACTGACGTTAGAGCACCGCAGTACTGACGTTAGAGCACCGCAGTACTGACCGTTAGAGCACCGCAGTACTGACGTTAGAGCACCGCAGTACTGACCGTTAGAGCACCGCAGTACTGACTGTTAGAGTGCTGCAGTACTGACTGTTAGAGTGCTGCAGTACTGACTGTTAGAGTGCCGCAGTACATTGATTGTTAGAGCGCTGCAGTACTGACCGTTAGAGCACCGCAGTACTGACGTTAGAGCACCGCAGTACTGACTGTTAGAACACCGCAGTACTGACCATTAGAACGCTGCAGTACTGACCGTTAGAGCACCGCAGTACTGACGTTAGAGCACCGCAGTACTGACTGTTAGAGCACCGCAGTACTGACGTTACAGTGCCGCAGTACTGACCATTAGAACGCTGCAGTACTGACCGTTAGAGTGCTGCAGTACTGACTGTTAGAGCACCGCAGTACTGACGTTACAGTGCCGCAGTACTGACCATTAGAACGCTGCAGTACTGACTGTTAGAGTGCTGCAGTACTGACCGTTAGAGCACCGCAGTACTGACCGTTAGAGCACCGCAGTACTGACTGTTAGAGTGCTGCAGTACTGACTGTTAGTGCGCCGCAGTACTGACTGTTAGAGTGCTGCAGTACTGACTGTTAGAGCGCTGCAGTACTGACCGTTAGAGCACCGCAGTACTGACTGTTAGAGTGCTGCAGTACTGACTGTTAGAGCACCGCAGTACTGACTGTTAGAGCACCGCAGTACTGACGTTAGAGCACCGCAGTACTGATGTTAGAGCACCGCAGTACTGACGTTAGAGCACCGCAGTACTGACGTTAGAGCACTGCAGTACTGACGTTAGAGCACCGTAGTACTGACCGTTAGAGCACCGCAGTACTGACGTTAGAGCACCGCAGTACTGACTGTTAGAGCACCGCAGTACTGACGTTAGAGCACCGCAGTACTGACGTTAGAGCACCGCAGTACTGACTGTTAGAGCACCGCAGTACTGACGTTACAGTGCCGCAGTACTGACCGTTAGAGCACCGCAGTACTGACCGTTAGAGCACCGCAGTACTGACTGTTAGAGCACCGCAGTACTGACGTTAGAGCGCCGCAGTACTGACCGTTAGAGCACCGCAGTACTGACTGTTAGAGTGCTGCAGTACTGACCGTTAGAGTGCTGCAGTACTGACGTTAGAGCGCCGCAGTACTGACCGTTAGAGCACCGCAGTACTGACTGTTAGAGTGCTGCAGTACTGACCGTTAGAGCACCGCAGTACTGACTGTTAGAGTGCTGCAGTACTGACCGTTAGAGCACCGCAGTACTGACGTTAGAGCGCCGCAGTACTGACTGTTAGAGCACCGCAGTACTGACGTTAGAGCGCCGCAGTACTGACCGTTAGAGTGCTGCAGTACTGACTGTTAGAGTGCTGCAGTACTGACTGTTAGAGTGCTGCAGTACTGACCGTTAGAGCACCGCAGTACTGACTGTTAGAGTGCTGCAGTACTGACTGTTAGAGCACCGCAGTACTGACGTTAGAGCGCCGCAGTACTGACCGTTAGAGTGCTGCAGTACTGACTGTTAGAGTGCTGCAGTACTGACTGTTAGAGTGCTGCAGTACTGACTGTTAGTGCGCCGCAGTACTGACTGTTAGAGTGCTGCAGTACTGACTGTTAGAGCGCTGCAGTACTGACTGTTAGAGTGCTGCAGTACTGACCGTTAGTGCACCGCAGTACTGACTGTTAGAGTGCTGCAGTACTGACTGTTAGAGTGCTGCAGTACTGACTGTTAGAGCGCTGCAGTACTGACCGTTAGAGCACCGCAGTACTGACTGTTAGAGTGCTGCAGTACTGATTGTTAGTGCGCCGCAGTACTGACTGTTAGAGTGCTGCAGTACTGACTGTTAGAGCACCGCAGTACTGACTGTTAGAGTGCTGCAGTACTGACCGTTAGTGCGCCGCAGTACTTACTGTTAGTGCGCTGCAGTACTGACTGTTAGAGTGCTGCAGTACTGACTGTTAGAGTGCTGCAGTACTGACCGTTAGTGCGCCGCAGTACTGACTGTTAGTGCGCTGCAGTACTGACTGTTAGAGTGCTGCAGTACTGACTGTTAGAGTGCTGCAGTACTGACTGTTAGTGCGCTGCAGTACTGACCGTTAGAGCACCGCAGTACTGACGTTAGAGCACCGCAGTACTGACGTTAGAGCACCGCAGTACTGACTGTTAGAGCACCGCAGTACTGACCGTTAGAGCACCGCAGTACTGACTGTTAGAGCACCGCAGTACTGACTGTTAGAGCACCGCAGTACTGACGGTTAGTGCGCCGCAGTACTGACTGTTAGAGCACCGCAGTACTGACTGTTAGAGCACCGCAGTACTGACTGTTAGAGCACCGCAGTACTGACTGTTAGAGCACCGCAGTACTGATGTTAGAGCACCGCAGTACTGACTGTTAGAGCACCGCAGTACTGACCGTTAGAGCACCGCAGTACTGACTGTTAGAGCACCGCAGTACTGACGTTAGAGCGCCGCAGTACTGACCGTTAGAGCACCGCAGTACTGACTGTTAGAGTGCTGCAGTACTGACCGTTAGAGTGCTGCAGTACTGACGTTAGAGCGCCGCAGTACTGACCGTTAGAGCACCGCAGTACTGACTGTTAGAGTGCTGCAGTACTGACCGTTAGAGCGCTGCAGTACTGACTGTTAGAGTGCTGCAGTACTGACCGTTAGAGCACCGCAGTACTGACGTTAGAGCGCCGCAGTACTGACTGTTAGAGTGCTGCAGTACTGACGTTAGAGCACCGCAGTACTGACTGTTAGAGTGCTGCAGTACTGACGTTAGAGCGCCGCAGTACTGACTGTTAGAGTGCTGCAGTACTGACGTTAGAGCACCGCAGTACTGACGTTAGAGCGCCGCAGTACTGACCGTTAGAGTGCTGCAGTACTGACTGTTAGAGTGCTGCAGTACTGACTGTTAGAGTGCTGCAGTACTGACCGTTAGAGCACCGCAGTACTGACTGTTAGAGTGCTGCAGTACTGACTGTTAGAGTGCTGCAGTACTGACTGTTAGAGTGCTGCAGTACTGACTGTTAGTGCGCCGCAGTACTGACTGTTAGAGTGCTGCAGTACTGACTGTTAGAGCGCTGCAGTACTGACTGTTAGAGTGCTGCAGTACTGACCGTTAGTGCACCGCAGTACTGACTGTTAGAGTGCTGCAGTACTGACTGTTAGAGTGCTGCAGTACTGACTGTTAGAGCGCTGCAGTACTGACCGTTAGAGCACCGCAGTACTGACTGTTAGAGTGCTGCAGTACTGATTGTTAGTGCGCCGCAGTACTGACTGTTAGAGTGCTGCAGTACTGACTGTTAGAGCACCGCAGTACTGACTGTTAGAGTGCTGCAGTACTGACCGTTAGTGCGCCGCAGTACTTACTGTTAGTGCGCTGCAGTACTGACTGTTAGAGTGCTGCAGTACTGACTGTTAGAGTGCTGCAGTACTGACCGTTAGTGCGCCGCAGTACTGACTGTTAGTGCGCTGCAGTACTGACTGTTAGAGTGCTGCAGTACTGACTGTTAGAGTGCTGCAGTACTGACTGTTAGTGCGCTGCAGTACTGACCGTTAGAGCACCGCAGTACTGACGTTAGAGCACCGCAGTACTGACGTTAGAGCACCGCAGTACTGACTGTTAGAGCACCGCAGTACTGACCGTTAGAGCACCGCAGTACTGACTGTTAGAGCACCGCAGTACTGACTGTTAGAGCACCGCAGTACTGACGGTTAGTGCGCCGCAGTACTGACTGTTAGAGCACCGCAGTACTGACTGTTAGAGCACCGCAGTACTGACTGTTAGAGCACCGCAGTACTGATGTTAGAGCACCGCAGTACTGACTGTTAGAGCACCGCAGTACTGACTGTTAGAGCACCGCAGTACTGACCGTTAGAGCACCGCAGTACTGACTGTTAGAGCACCGCAGTACTGACTGTTAGAGCACCGCAGTACTGACCGTTAGAGCACCGCAGTACTGACTGTTAGAGCACCGCAGTACTGACTGTTAGAGCACCGCAGTACTGACGTTAGAGCACCGCAGTACTGATGTTAGAGTGCCACAGTACTGACTGTTAGAGTGCCACAGTACTGACGTTAGAGCACCGCAGTACTGACCGTTAGAGCACCGCAGTACTGACTGTTAGAGTGCTGCAGTACTGACTGTTAGAGTGCTGCAGTACTGACTGTTAGAGCACCGCAGTACTGACCGTTAGAGCACCGCAGTACTGACGTTAGAGCACCGCAGTACTGACCGTTAGAGCACCGCAGTACTGACTGTTAGAGTGCTGCAGTACTGACTGTTAGAGTGCTGCAGTACTGACCGTTAGAGCACCGCAGTACTGACCGTTAGAGCACCGCAGTACTGACTGTTAGAGTGCTGCAGTACTGACTGTTAGTGCGCCGCAGTACTGACTGTTAGAGTGCTGCAGTACTGACTGTTAGAGCGCTGCAGTACTGACCGTTAGAGCACCGCAGTACTGACTGTTAGAGTGCTGCAGTACTGACTGTTAGAGCACCGCAGTACTGACCGTTAGAGCACCGCAGTACTGACGTTAGAGCACCGCAGTACTGACCGTTAGAGCACCGCAGTACTGACGTTAGAGCACCGCAGTACTGACCGTTAGAGCACCGCAGTACTGACGTTAGAGCACCGCAGTACTGACCGTTAGAGCACCGCAGTACTGACGTTAGAGCACCGCAGTACTGACTGTTAGAGCACCGCAGTACTGACTGTTAGAGCACCGCAGTACTGACGGTTAGTGCGCCGCAGTACTGACTGTTAGAGCACCGCAGTACTGACTGTTAGAGCACCGCAGTACTGACTGTTAGAGCACCGCAGTACTGACGTTAGAGCACCGCAGTACTGACTGTTAGAGCACCGCAGTACTGACGTTAGAGCACCGCAGTACTGACTGTTAGAGCACCGCAGTACTGACTGTTAGAGCACCGCAGTACTGACGGTTAGTGCGCCGCAGTACTGACTGTTAGAGCACCGCAGTACTGACTGTTAGAGCACCGCAGTACTGACGGTTAGTGCGCCGCAGTACTGACTGTTAGAGCACCGCAGTACTGACTGTTAGAGCACCGCAGTACTGACTGTTAGAGCACCGCAGTACTGACTGTTAGAGCACCGCAGTACTGACTGTTAGAGCACCGCAGTACTGACGTTAGAGCACCGCAGTACTGATTGTTAGAGTGCCGCAGTACTGACTGTTAGAGTGCCGCAGTACTGACTGTTAGAGTGCTGCAGTACTGACTGTTAGAGTGCTGCAGTACTGACTGTTAGAGCACCGCAGTACTGACTGTTAGTGCGCTGCAGTACTGACTGTTAGTGCGCTGCAGTACTGACTGTTAGAGCACCGCAGTACTGACTGTTAGAGTGCTGCAGTACTGACCGTTAGAGTGCTGCAGTACTGACTGTTAGAGTGCTGCAGTACTGACTGTTAGAGTGCTGCAGTACTGACTGTTAGAGCGCTGCAGTACTGACCGTTAGAGTGCTGCAGTACTGACCATTAGAGTGCTGCAGTACTGACTGTTAGAGTGCCGCAGTACTGACTGTTAGAGCGCTGCAGTACTGACCGTTAGAGTGCTGCAGTACTGACCGTTAGAGCGCTGCAGTACTGACTGTTAGAGTGCCGCAGTACTGACTGTTAGAGTGCTGCAGTACTGACTGTTAGAGTGCTGCAGTACTGACTGTTAGAGTGCTGCAGTACTGACCGTTAGAGCGCTGCAGTACTGACTGTTAGAGTGCTGCAGTACTGACCGTTAGAGTGCTGCAGTACTGACTGTTAGAGTGCTGCAGTACTGACTGTTAGAGTGCTGCAGTACTGACTGTTAGAGTGCTGCAGTACTGACCGTTAGAGTGCTGCAGTACTGACCGTTAGAGTGCTGCAGTACTGACCGTTAGAGTGCTGCAGTACTGACCGTTAGAGTGCTGCAGTACTGACCGTTAGAGCGCTGCAGTACTGACTGTTAGAGTGCTGCAGTACTGACTGTTAGATTGCTGCAGTACTGACTGTTAGAGTGCCGCAGTACTGACCGTTAGATTGCTGCAGTACTGACTGTTAGAGTGCCGCAGTATTGACTGTTAGATTGCTGCAGTACTGACCGTTAGAGTGCTGCAGTACTGACCGTTAGAGCGCTGCAGTACTGACTGTTAGAGTGCTGCAGTACTGACTGTTAGATTGCCGCAGTACTGACTGTTAGAGTGCTGCAGTACTGACCGTTAGAGTGCTGCAGTACTGACCGTTAGAGCGCTGCAGTACTGACCGTTAGAGCGCTGCAGTACTGACCGTTAGAGCGCTGCAGTACTGACTGTTAGAGTGCTGCAGTACTGACTGTTAGAGTGCCGCAGTACTGACTGTTAGAGTGCTGCAGTACTGACCGTTAGAGTGCTGCAGTACTGACTGTTAGAGTGCTGCAGTACTGACTGTTAGATTGCTGCAGTACTGACTGTTAGAGTGCCGCAGTACTGACCGTTAGATTGCTGCAGTACTGACTGTTAGAGTGCCGCAGTATTGACTGTTAGAGTGCCGCAGTACTGACCGTTAGATTGCTGCAGTACTGACTGTTAGAGTGCCGCAGTATTGACTGTTAGAGTGCCGCAGTACTGACCGTTAGATTGCTGCAGTACTGACTGTTAGAGTGCCGCAGTACTGACTGTTAGAGTGCCGCAGTACTGACTGTTAGAGTGCCGCAGTACTGACTGTTAGAGTGCTGCAGTACTGACCGTTAGAGTGCTGCAGTACTGACTGTTAGAGTGCTGCAGTACTGACTGTTAGAGTGCTGCAGTACTGACCGTTAGAGTGCTGCAGTACTGACCGTTAGAGCGCTGCAGTACTGACTGTTAGAGTGCTGCAGTACTGACTGTTAGATTGCTGCAGTACTGACTGTTAGAGTGCCGCAGTACTGACCGTTAGATTGCTGCAGTACTGACTGTTAGAGTGCCGCAGTACTGACCGTTAGAGCGCTGCAGTACTGACTGTTAGAGTGCTGCAGTACTGACCGTTAGATTGCTGCAGTACTGACTGTTAGAGTGCCGCAGTACTGACTGTTAGAGTGCTGCAGTACTGACCGTTAGAGTGCTGCAGTACTGACTGTTAGAGTGCTGCAGTACTGACTGTTAGAGTGCTGCAGTACTGACCGTTAGAGCGCTGCAGTACTGACTGTTAGAGCGCTGCAGTACTGACTGTTAGAGTGCTGCAGTACTGACTGTTAGAGTGCTGCAGTACTGACTGTTAGAGTGCTGCAGTACTGACTGTTAGAGTGCTGCAGTACTGACCGTTAGAGCGCTGCAGTACTGACCGTTAGATTGCTGCAGTACTGACTGTTAGAGTGCCGCAGTACTGACTGTTAGAGTGCTGCAGTACTGACCGTTAGAGCGCTGCAGTACTGACCGTTAGAGCGCTGCAGTACTGACTGTTAGAGCGCTGCAGTACTGACTGTTAGAGTGCTGCAGTACTGACTGTTAGAGCGCTGCAGTACTGACCGTTAGAGCGCCGCAGTACTGACTGTTAGAGTGCTGCAGTACTGACCGTTAGAGCGCTGCAGTACTGACCGTTAGAGCGCTGCAGTACTGACTGTTAGAGCGCTGCAGTACTGACTGTTAGAGTGCTGCAGTACTGACTGTTAGAGCGCTGCAGTACTGACCGTTAGAGCGCCGCAGTACTGACTGTTAGAGTGCTGCAGTACTGACCGTTAGAGCGCTGCAGTACTGACTGTTAGAGTGCTGCAGTACTGACTGTTAGAGTGCTGCAGTACTGACTGTTAGAGTGCTGCAGTACTGACTGTTAGAGTGCTGCAGTACTGACTGTTAGAGTGCTGCAGTACTGACCGTTAGAGCGCTGCAGTACTGACTGTTAGAGCGCTGCAGTACTGACCGTTAGTGCACTGCAGTACTGACTGTCAAGCATGAGTTAAATTGTTACGTTAAAAGGTTTTATTTCATATGTCAGAGGACACGTGAAGGAAAAGGGGAATAAAGCGTCCTGCAGTCATTAGTTCGAGTTGAAACGTCTGCAGCACAGTGATGAGAATCAGCAGCAACGACTGAGGCAGAAACAAAGTGTGACTGACAGCTGATGAAGGACAGACTCACTCTTGTCCATCCAGTGGATGTGTGGAGGAGTTGAGCTTTCTGGAGGGTTGCAGGTCAGGACGATGCTGTCTCCCTCGAAAGCTCTCTTTGTTACTTTCTGTTGTTTCAGGAGGACTGGCTGAGCTGAAACACAAAGCAGTTATGAACTTTATAACAACAGCTGAAGAGATTACAACATAGATCATCTTTCATGTTGAATTGCAGCAGATGATGCAGCGAGATGCTGCAGTGAGTCCTACTCTCTAATTTCACTTGAAGGTTTTAAAAGGTTGATCTTGTGTATTTGCAATCCCACTTGTAATCAGTTTTCTTAATGCGTAAATAAGGTCTGTCTATGATCCAAGACTCTCTAGAGGGTTTTCATACACTGTACACAATATTTATGGTAACAACAGTATTTGAACAAAGGAAACAGAAGAAATAATATCAGCAGAGGGAAGGAGGGAGTTAAGTTTACAGACATATTCAGAATCATAAGGGGAGTGAAATGAGAATTGTTCTACATGTAGAAAACGCAGCTTATTTTAGCATGAAGGTTGTTGTGCCTTAAAGTAATCGCTAATTAGTCAAACAACAGAAATAACGATACGGGACAATTCTGCACCTCATGATTTGCGTTCCTCATGCTTTGCATTGGTACTGAACTCGTGCCAGCGTTCAGTACCAATGCAGGAAGTCTGACGCTGAGGTGGAAAATGAAGTTTAATATACACTTCTGGTTACGATATTTGCGGCTCATCAAAAACGTAACTAGATGTCGTACTACAGCAGCTGCAGAGATACAACAAGAGCTGTGATTGGTCAGCGTGGCTTTTCTTCTACAACATTTTAAAGCAGATGAGAACTGTTGAAGACAACACGAAGCAGGTTGAAAAAAGGCTCAGTCGTCTTCTCTTTTTGTTGAGAGGTCACCGGTTTCAGATGTTATCACTCAACTGAATGGTGTTATCAGTGCTTATCAGCTGCTACACCTGCTAGTAGATG
Source organism: Thunnus albacares (assembly GCF_914725855.1). Taxonomy (NCBI): domain Eukaryota; kingdom Metazoa; phylum Chordata; class Actinopteri; order Scombriformes; family Scombridae; genus Thunnus; species Thunnus albacares. The sequence continues at coordinate 36,727,055 of NC_058110.1, read as the reverse complement.
CAACCCATTGGAATAGGACTGTGACACCTACCAGTAGGTAATATGCTGCTATGTTACGTTATGCTACAAAACAATGATGTTTGGCACAAAAACTACTTGGTTAGGGTTCAGGAAAGATCATAGTTTGGGTTAAAATGATCACTTTAACGTGGCAACCGTTGATTATGAATACAGTAAAATATGGTGAAAATGTCCTGACAGAGGTGAACGGTGGTCTGGGACTGTCATCTCTAACTATCTCTAACCCAACATGCCTCCTTGTCACCTTGTATTGATGTCATCAGAACTACGTCACTTCCCCGACTGCCAGATGGCGTCTGTAACTCAAAGGTGACCTCCGCCTTACCAATATATGATATCGCCCTTCTGAGCCTAGCAGCAGGTGTATCAGGACCCTTCTACTCCGTATCTATGAGGCCGATAACACTGATAACGACCATTCAGTCGACTGATAACATTCGAAGCGGGTAGGGAGATGGACTGGTGTGTAGCATCTCTGACCTTCAGATACTGTAGAAACTGAAACATTTCTAAATGTTGGCATTGGATGTAAAAAAAACTACTGTTGTTGCTGAACGCACAGCAGAATGATCCAGTATTCACATCTTCTCCACAAAGTTAAACCTGCATTAAGTGATGTTTAGTTTCCATCAGAAACATGTAGTGATCACAACTCTGACTCATCATCATATTTAAGGTGACATGTTGAACTTGTTCGCAAACAGCTGATTATTTACGGAGCAACATTCATGTGGAGTCGTGTTTCTCTTTTAGCTGTTTCTGCTCTCTACCAGCTCCTGAGGGAAATATCTGGCTCTTTAGCTGCTAAATGCTCCACTATGTTCACCAGCTAGTCTACAGCTAACTGTGAGAAGCTAGTGTTCAGCAGCTTTTTACAGCTTTTACTCTGAAAACGACGCTATGAGGCTGTAGGTTCATCACTACGAGCCGATAACACATCACACACTGACACATCAGACATTATTATTATAAATATATAAACTATAGCTGCTTTAAGAACTTCTTAATAACATATATTCAACCCTTCAGCTGTTACTACTGTCCCTGTCTCTCTCTCTCTGTCTGTTTATCGGAGGCTGAGCAGGTGAAATTGACGTCGCTTGGCAACCCGCTGCACCCGCCGGACTGAGTGACATCACAGCTCTGTCTCCAGGAAATGGTTGCCACGGTAACAAGAGATGAGAGAGCAGAACAGGTGGCCCCAGTCAACCCCACTGAGTCACTGAAGTGTGTGTGTGTGTGTGGAAGGAGGAGATGGTTTGTGTCTTACTGTAAATCCTTCATGTGACATCTATCAGCAGGTGCAATTATGACTCAACAACAGGCCGGTATGTTCTGTTTATTTATTTTAATTCATTTAAGAATAAAATATTGAATTGAAGGAGTATCTGAGGACAGATGGCAGATGTTGCACTGTGACACCAGCAGACATGACCAACAGCAGAAGCTTCATTTATAGTTGAGTGAAAGTTTGTTGTTGTTGCCTCAGAAAAAACACATAATTATGTTGGACTGTCACATTTTTCTGTTTGTGAAGAAGAATCTGTTAAATAGACTCAATGTAATTTCTAGTAGATTCATTAGACAGATGATAGGTTCATAATAATAATATAATAAGTGTGTGTTAAACCAGCAGTCAGGTGTCTGTAATCATTCCTCCTGTTCATACTGGATATTAAAAGATCCTTCAAATGTGTTTTCAATGTTAGTGATGGAGGATAAAATCCACAGTGTGTCCACACAGTCATTTAAAGTCTGTGTGAAGCTTCTATTCAGCTTCATCAGTCTGAGTTAGTCATATCAAGTGGATATCTGACACATTTACAGTCTTTTTAGCATCAAATTCCCTCTTTGTGTTTCCTCGGACAGTGTTTCCCTGTTGAGCTGCAGGTGGAAGTATAGTAACAAAAAGAGGAACTTTGGCACTAAAAAGACTGTAACGTTGAAAGATATCTACTTGATTTGACTCATTTGGACGCTGAAGCTTCATATTAGCTTCAGACTGTGGATTTTGTCCTCCATCACTTCCATTGTAAGGTCATTATGAAGGGATCTTCTAATGGTCAGTATGAACAGGAGGAATGATTACAGCAAGAAACACACTGACTGTTGGTTTAATGACAGAAATGAACCATCCTTTAATTTCATCTCAAGTGTTCAAACAGCTCAGAAACATCATGGTTGGAACCAGCTTATACTTGTCTTGTGTTTATTCTAAGATCCACAGAAGGTGTATGAACAATTATATATACAATTATATATATAAATATATTATGTATATAATTATATATACAACAGTTTTGATATAAACTATGAAAACAAATCTTCAGCTTTGATCAGATATTTTTGGTGGAAGGCTGGATTTACCTCCCACTGATGTACAGTGTGTATATGTGTGTGTATGTGTGACTCACGCTCCACGATGACCTGTATGGTTTGTGTCATGGCGGTCCCCAGAGAGTTGGAGGCGTAGCATCGGTAGTGGCCTTGGTAGGACTCAAGAGGCTCATCCTCGTCGGCTCGCAACGTCCCGGATCCTCTCTGCTCCGACCTGAACACCTCGCCGTCCTTCACCCAGCGGAAACTACACAGGAGAGAAGAGCTTCAGCACGTCAGCAGCAAGACAAACACACACGTAGAATATACTTATCCTTTAAAATGATACAAGGGTAGAAGAAAGAGAGAGAGAGGAGGAGAGGAGGAGAGGAGGAGGAGAGAGGATGGAGAGGAGGAGAGGAGGAGAGAGGGAGGAGTGGAGGAGAGGAGGAGAGGAGAGAGGAGGAGAGGAGGAGAGGAGGAGAGGAGGAGAGGAGGAGAGGAGGAGGAGAGGAGGAGAGGAGGATGGAGAGGAGGAGAGGAGGATGGAGAGGAGGATGGAGAGGAGGAGAGGAGAAGAGAGGATGGAGAGGAGGAGAGGAGGGAGGGAGGAGGAGAGGAGGAGTGGAGGAGAGGAGGAGAGGAGGAGAGGAGGAGAGGAGAGAGGAGGAGAGGAGGAGAGGAGGATGGAGAGGAGGAGAGGAGGAGAGGAGGAGGAGAGGAGGATGGAGAGGAGGAGAGGAGGATGGAGAGGAGGAGAGGAGAAGAGAGGATGGAGAGGAGGATGGAGAGGAGGAGAGGAGGATGGAGAGGAGAAGAGAGGATGGAGAGGAGGAGAGGAGGAGAGGAGGGAGGGAGGAGGAGAGGAGGAGTGGAGGAGAGGAGGAGAGGAGGAGAGGAGGAGAGGAGGAGAGGAGAGAGGAGGAGAGGAGGAGAGGAGGAGAGAGGAGGAGAGGAGGAGGAGAGGAGGATGGAGAGGAGGAGAGGAGGATGGAGAGGAGGAGAGGAGGATGGAGAGGAGGAGAGGAGGATGGAGAGGAGGAGAGGAGGATGGAGAGGAGGAGAGGAGAAGAGAGGATGGAGAGGAGGAGAGGAGGGAGGGAGGAGGAGAGGAGGAGTGGAGGAGAGGAGGAGAGGAGGAGAGGAGGAGAGGAGGAGAGGAGAGAGGAGGAGAGGAGGAGAGGAGGAGAGGAGGAGAGGAGGAGAGAGGAGGAGAGGAGGAGAGGAGGAGAGGAGGAGAGAGGAGGAGAGAGGAGGAGAGGAGGAGAGGAGGAGAGGAGGAGAGGAGAGAGGAGGAGAGGAGGAGAGGAGGAGAGGAGGAGAGAGGAGGAGAGGAGGAGGCGAGGAGGTGGAGAGGAGGAGAGGAGGATGGAGAGGAGGAGAGGAGAAGAGAGGATGGAGAGGAGGAGAGGAGGGAGGGAGGAGGAGAGGAGGAGTGGAGGAGAGGAGGAGAGGAGGAGAGGAGGAGAGGAGGAGAGGAGAGAGAGGAGGAGGAGGAGAGGAGGAGAGGAGGAGAGGAGGAGAGAGGAGGAGAGGAGGAGAGGAGGAGAGGAGGAGAGGAGGAGAGAGGAGGAGAGAGGAGGAGAGGAGGAGAGGAGGAGAGGAGGAGGAGAGGAGGAGAGGAGGATGGAGAGGAGGAGAGGAGGATGGAGAGGAGGAGAGGAGAAGAGAGGATGGAGAGGAGAGGAGGAGAGGAGGAGAGGAGGAGAGGAGGAGGAGAGGAGGAGAGGAGGAGTGGAGACAGAGAAATGGAGGCAGAGAGATGATTGTATTATTGCAGTGATTTTATTATAAGAGCATTTATCGCCATGCCAACAGAGAGGCAGGAAGCAGACACACACTTACGTCTGGTCGTATAACGTCAAACACACATGCATGCTGGGAAATGACACACAGGTCAGCAGGTGAACGTACGTGGGTGTCGGGTTACCGGACGCCTCACAGGGCAGGTAGATGTCTTCTCGAGAAAAGGCCGTGTACGATGTCAGCATCTCTGTCAGCACTGGAGGCTGTGACACTGCACACACACACACACACACACACACACACACACACACACACACACACACACACGCGCACACACACACACACACACACACACACACACACACACACACACACACACACACGCACACACACACACACACACACTGTAATGGAATACTGTGGATACACCTGAATGCATGTCATCACTGACGTAACCACCGCGCCTGAAAGGCGTCCTTCAGCTTGACGGTTGCCTTCACAGCAGTGAAGGAGACGAGTACCAAAGGGCCGAAGGGCGGCAGGTCGGGTGGTTGCTGAAGCAAGAACCTGAGTGTGGGAGGAGTTCGGGGAGGCCATGGAGAAGGCAAACTGTCAGGTGACTCAGGAAGGGAAGCAGGGTTTAGTCCAGGCTGTTTTCAGCAGGGGAACTGCTGATCTTGACTGGGGACACTGTCGGGCAGTGGAAGGAACACTTTGAGGATCTCCTAAACCTGGATGACATGCCCTCTAAGGAGGAAGTAGAGTTGGAGGACTTGGGGGAAGCCTAACTCGTATCCCTGGTAGTCAAAAAGCTCCTCAGTGGCAAAGTGTTGGGTGTGGATGAGATTCGCCCTGAGATGCTGAAGGACCTGTCATGGCTGGCGCGCTCTTCAGTGCCTCTGGACTGGCAGACAGTGTGCTCCAACTATCAGGGGATCACACTTCTCAGCCTCCCAGAAAACCTTATGACTGATAAGGAGGCTCCAGCTGATTGTTGAACCTTGGATTCAGGAGGAACAATGTGGATTCCGTCCTGGCCGTGAAACAGTGGACCAGCTCCTCACCCTAGCAGGGATACTTGATGGGCCATGTGGACTTGCAGAGTGCTTATGACCATGTCCTCTGGGCACCTTGTGGGCGGCGCTGTGGGACTATGGGGTACCAGGGCCATTACTGCGAGCCATTCAGTCCTTATATAACCGCAGCGAGAGCTGCGTCTGCATTCTCTGCAGTAAGTCTGACTCATTCTCAGTGGGTGTTGGGCTCCGCCGGGGTTGTCCTTTGTCATGTGATGTGGTTCTGTTGGCTTCAACACAGCGTGACCTCCAGCAGGCACTGGGTTCAGAGTCAGCACCTCCAAATCTGAGGCCATGGTGCTCTGACAGAAGTTGACAGTGAGGGTAAGGCAGAGCGTGAGGTTGACAGGCGGATCGGTGCAGCATCAGCAGTAATGCAGGTGAAGACAGAGCTGAGCCAGAAGGCAAAGCTCTCAGTGTACCAGTCGGTCTACGTTACAACCCTCACCGGTGGTCACGAGCTTTGTGTAGTAACTGAAAGAATGAGATTACAGATACAAGTGGCTGAAAGGAGTTTCCTCTGGAGAGAGTCTGGGCTCAGCCTTAGAGATCGGGTGAAGAGTTTGGACATCCGGTTGGAGCTCGGACTAGAGCCGCTGCTCCTTCGCATTGAAAGGAGCCAGCTGAGGCGGTTTGGGCACCTGGTCAGGATCCTCATGGACACCCCTCGTTAGAGGTGTTCCAGGCCTGTCTGACTGGTAGGAGACCCCGGGGCAGACCCAGAACATGCTGGAGGGACTACATATTTCTCCTGGCATGGGAACACCTTGGGGTCCCCCAGGAGGGTGTTGCCAGGGAGACGGATGTCTGGGTTTCCTCACTCAACCCGGTCCCGGATAAGTGGTGGAATATGGATGGATGGATGGACTAATCAATAAACTATTAATTAATCCACAATTTATTCATAATATTTATCTAATTATTTAAACTGTTTACACTGATAGCAACTGCACTCAACGAGCACTTTATTAGGAACAGCTGTACAATCTAATCAATACAACAGCTCTGACATCAATTCTACATTTTCAGTTTTTACTGACATTGCTAGAAATGTGATAATTCTACTTTATGGTTATTATTGAGGCTGTAGTGGGTGGTGGTGGTGGTGAACTGGGGTGTGTGTACTGGTTTAGACAAAATATTATGAACACTTTTCACTATAACACACTCCAGTACAGCACCACCTACTACAACCTCAATAATAAACATAATGTAGAAGCTTCATGAAGGTAGAATTGATGTCAGAGCTGCTGTTTTGTATTGATTATACAGCTGTTCCTAATAAAGTGCTCGCTGAGTGTATTTCAACTGTTTAGCAGCAATTCATTATTTTCAGCTAACTGTTTAGACTTCTCTGCTAATTAGCTCTGTTGCTTCAAACAGTATGAATGGTCCAGGTGTCATCGGATGATTCGTGATTCATTTGTAATTGAATGAATCACAACATGTGTTCAGTTGTTCCATCTGACTCAAAATGCAGTTACAGTTTTAAAAACCAAATCATAATTTCTATTTTGTCAAAATAGTTGAGATGTAGTCTTTTAGAAGTAGCTCTGGGTCGGGTGTTGTTGGGAATCACTGATCAGGATCAGGGTCTGGTGTCTGGTCTGAGACTTCCTGTCGTAGCTGCACAGTCAACATGAGCCTGATTAGTCGTCGTACGTTTCTCTTGAGAATGAATTGAAATGGTTTGATTATAACGTTGTCAGGTGGGCTGCGTATTTCATACCACATTTAGTTTATTATTAATGATGAATCAAATCTGCATTAATGGACCAAAACCACATCCTGCACTGAGAGGCTGTGGGACGGTCAGCGGCACATCAACACATTTCAGTGGTTCATGGTCAGTCAGACAGAAGTACAACTTCCTGTTTCACTGTTTCAGGTGAACAACATTGTGGGAAATGTGCTTAATGGCTTCTTGCTGAGACTTAGATGATCTCATATATGTTATGAAGCTGGAGCAGCAGCCCCTGAAAAACCAGAACTCTGTTTCCATTCAAACAAACCAGATATGACGTGTTAATTAAAGAGCTTTAGGGCTGCTGGTAGAGGAACATTTTGTTTACTTTGGATGGAGCCGGATGCAGGACTGACAGCAGAGACCCGGGTTCAGGTTTGGTTCAGGTTAGTGAAAGATGCAGCAGAGACCAGGATCCTTCTCTGACCTGAACCAAGTGCTGCCAGAGTCTGAACACGACCACAAACACTTTCACACTGTTTCTACCAGCAGAGATTTTACTGCATCGTCAGATAATTAGGTAGAAAAAAACAACCAGGTTCGTCGTCTCTGAACTTTTCATTCATACGTTCAGTATCAACATTTTTACAACTTGCCAAAATGTGATTCAGTGGCGTTAAATTTCAAAACATATGTGCTGTTGGACTGATGCTGCAGCTACAATAACACAGACTGAACCGACAGCACACACACACACACACACACACACACACACACACACACACACACACACACACATTAGCACAAGTAAAGTCACTTACTGTTATGCACTTTATCTGTTTGTCCGCATGAAAGCAAAGAAAGGAGAACAGAGAGGAAACACTTAGAGCAGATTAAACACACACACACTCACACTCACACACACACACACACACACACACTCACACTCACACACACACACACACTCACACAAACACACTCACACACACACTCACACACACACTCACACAAACACACTCACACACACACACACACTCACACTCACACTCACACTCACAAACACACTCACACACACACACACACACACTCACACTCACAAACACACTCACACACACACTCACACACACACACACACTCACACAAACACACTCACACAAACACACTCACACACACACACACACTCACACTCACAAACACACTCACACACACACACACACACACTCACACTCACAAACACACTCACACACACACTCACACACACACTCACACTCACACTCACAAACACACTCACACACACACACACACACACTCACACTCACAAACACACTCACACACACACTCACACACACACACACACTCACACAAACACACTCACACAAACACACTCACACACACACACACACTCACACTCACACTCACAAACACACTCACACACACACACACACACACTCACACTCACAAACACACTCACACACACACTGCAGTAATGTTAACATGCTGTTTTCATCATATTTATTCATTTCCTTGATTGTAAACAACACTGATGTTTCTTCCTCTTCAGTTTCTGACTCAGACAAGCTGACGACTCCGATCAGATCGTTTACATCTTTCCTCTCCATGTTTCTCCTCTACTCTCTTCTTCTCTGTCTTTTCTCTCTGTGCCACACCCAGAGGAGAAGGTCATTGCCTGAAGGTCAGGCTGAACCTGACTCCTCCCCCTGGTCTCCTCTGGGACATATGACTCAGCCTGCTGACCTTTGACCTTAACCTCCACGTCCAGAGGTCATTCTAAGCTGCTTGTGTGGATAAGTGTGTTTGTGTTTGTGCTTATGTGCTAATGTGTGTGTGTGTGCAACATTTAATAAAAAGAATATTTCAAGGAAAGACCGGAACAAAAAGGACGATTGTAGACAAAAGAACAAGAAGAAGAACATTAAAGTGCATTTCCTGTTAGCGTTCATGTAAATAAACTCAACGCTGAAATGATCAGAAAGTAGAAAAAACTGAATCTGAAGCTAAACTCAACTCAAATATTACAGCACAGCTTTACGTATGTATATTATCTTATATATGTGTATTATATGTACATGTGTATATTATGTGTATATGTGTATGTGTATTATGTGTGTATATATGTGTATATGTGTATATATGTGTATATGTGTATTATGTGTGTATATATGTGTATTATGTGTGTATATATGTGTATATGTGTATTATATGTGTATATGTGTATTATGTGTATATATGTGTATTATGTGTATATGTGTATTATGTGTATATGTGTATTATGTGTATATATGTGTATTATGGGTATATGTGTATTATGTGTATATATGTGTATATGTGTATTATGTGTGTATATATGTGTATATGTGTATTATGTGTGTATATGTGTGTATATGTGTATTATGTGTGTATATGTGTGTATATGTGTATTATGTGTATATGTGTATTATGTGTATTATGTGTATATGTGTATTATGTGTATATATGTATATTATGTGTATATATGTGTATATGTGTGTATATGTGTATTATGTGTATATGTGTATTATGTGTGTATATATGTGTATATGTGTATATATGTGTATATGTGTATTATGTGTATATGTGTATTATGTGTATATGTGTACATATGTGTATATGTGTATTATGTGTGTATATATGTGTATATGTGTATTATGTGTGTATATGTGTATTATGTGTATATGTGTATATGTGTATATGTGTATTATGTGTATATATGTGTATATGTGTGTATATGTGTATATGTGTGTATTATGTGTATATGTGTATTATGTGTATATATGTATTATGTGTATATGTGTATTATGTGTATATGTGTACATATGTGTATATGTGTATTATGTGTGTATATATGTGTATATATGTATTATGTGTGTATATGTGTATATGTGTATATGTGTATTATGTGTATATATGTGTATATGTGTGTATATGTGTGTATT
>NC_058110.1:36713752-36717040 GCF_914725855.1 Thunnus albacares | reverse complement strand
ATATAAATATAAAATATAAGTATAAATATAAAATATAAGTGTAAATATAAGTATAAATATAAAATATAAGTATAAAATATAAGTGTAAATATAAGTATAAATATAAAATATAAGTATAAATATAAGTATAAATATAAATTATGAGTGTAAATATAAGTATAAAATATAAGTGTAAATATAGTATAAATATAAAATATAAGTATAAAATATAAGTGTAAATATAGTATAAATATAAAATATAAGTATAAAATATAAGTGTAAATATAAATATAAAATATAAGTATAAATATAAGTATAAATATAAAATATAAGTGTAAATATAAGTATAAATATAAAATATAAGTGTAAAATATAAGTGTAAATATAAATATAAAATATAAGTGTAAATATAAGTATAAATATAAGTATAAAATATAAGTGTAAATATAGTATAAATATAAAATATAAGTATAAAATATAAGTGTAAATATTAATATAAAATATAAGTATAAATATAAGTATAAATATAAAATATGAGTGTAAATATAAGTATAAATATAAAATATAAGTGTAAATATAAGTATAAATATAAAATATAAGTGTAAATATAAATATAAAATATAAGTATAAATATAAGTATAAATATAAAATATAAGTATAAAATATAAGTGTAAATATAAAATATAAGTATAAAATATAAGTGTAAATATAAATATAAAATATAAGTATAAATATAAGTATAAATATAAAATATAAGTGTAAATATAAGTATAAATATAAAATATAAGTATAAAATATAAGTGTAAATATAAATATAAAATATAAGTATAAATATAAGTATAAAATATAAGTGTAAATATAAGTATAAAATATAAGTGTAAATATAGTATAAATATAAGTATAAATATAAGTATAAAATATAAGTGTAAATATAAATATAAAATATAAGTATAAATATAAGTATAAATATAAAATATAAGTGTAAATATAAGTATAAATATAAAATATAAGTATAAAATATAAGTGTAAATATAAATATAAAATATAAGTATAAATATAAGTATAAAATATAAGTGTAAATATAAGTATAAAATATAAGTATAAATATAAGTATAAATATAAAATATGAGTGTAAATATAAGTATAAATATAAAATATAAGTGTAAATATAAGTATAAATATAAAATATAAGTGTAAATATAAATATAAAATATAAGTATAAATATAAGTATAAATATAAAATATAAGTATAAAATATAAGTGTAAATATAAAATATAAGTATAAAATATAAGTGTAAATATAAATATAAAACATAAGTATAAAATATAAGTGTAAATATAAATATAAAATATAAGTATAAATATAAGTATAAATATAAAATATAAGTGTAAATATAAAATATAAGTGTAAATATAAGTGTAAATATAAAATATAAGTGTAAATATAAGTGGTGAACACAGAGATACAAAAAAAAAACACAAAATATAAAAAGAGCAACATAAAAACATGTGAGTAGACTGCTGATCTGATACTGGGAACCAGTTTGTCCCAGTAAAAACACCACACTGATACACACACACACACACACACACACACACTCTCACACTCTCACACACACACGCACACACACTCTCACACTCTCACACACACACACACACACACACACACACACACACTCTCACACTCTCACACACACTCACAAGGGGTGCAGGGGCAAGCAGTGACAGCTGGCTAATGTAGACCCCCTCCTCCATCTAATTATTACACAACCTGTCCCAGCACACACACACACACACACACACACACACACACACACACACACACACACACACATTAACACACACACACTCACACACATTAACACATACACACACACACACACACACACACATTAACACACACACACACATACACACACACACACACATTAACACACACGTTATTAACAAGGGAAGATAACGAGCAGCAGAAACAAACACTGTAATAAATGATATGTAAGTTCCCAGAATGCTCCACTTCTGGTGTTAATATCCTCCGTCTTCATCGATCCGACAGTGACACGTTATTATATATATATATTAACTGTGACATCACGGTCTGTCCTCTGCACATGCCCAGTAGGAGAATGACCCGTTGTGGCGTTTTAATGTGGACGCAGGTCAGTTTAGGATTTAGCAGCTTCATGTACACGTGGTCTGAACCTGGTTCGTGGTTGTTAAAAAAGAAGTTACTCGTTTTATTTAAATATTCATGGAGCGACTGTGGTGCTGAGGTGGGGGGGGGGGGGGGGGGGGGGGGGGGGGGGGGGTCATTAATGAATGAAGAAGGTCTTTGCGCACCAAGTCCAATTTTTTCACGTTACACAATAAATATGACTTCACGTTGTGTCAATCACGTTTACACATCGTTACACAGGTTTGACCACTCAGAGCCACCGTACACACAAACGACAGCCTGGAAACATTGATACTATCAGAGAAGTTACACACAGACTGATCACAACTATTGATCATGATCTGGTCTGTATGTTGCAGCATTTTGAGGCTGTTTCCTGAATATCTACAGATCCAGTTGAAAGGCCGATCACCTGTGATCAGCTGTGTGTGTGTGTGTGTGTGTGTGTGTGTGTGTGTGTGTGTGTGTGTGTGTGTGTGCTGCCAGCTGCTGTTCAGGATCAATCGGATATTGATATCCGGATATTGGTGGTCTTCTTTTTACTGTCTGGTTCTTATCTTTCTAGCAGTGAGGACAGAATCATCAGAATAATAAAACTCGTCGGACTCGCTGGTTTCTGTGCGTAAAGATTTTTAAAAACGCACTTTGTGTGCAAAGACCTTTAATCTAACGACACATGATGGCGGCTGGAGTCTGTGATTCACTACTTTAAACACTAATGTTCACTGATCATCGTCAGTCTGAGAGAAACTTTATTAGTCAGAGAAGAAGAGAATCCGTTTTACATCCTGACAGCAACATATTACATCCTGTATTATACAATATAATCTACATAGAATATACAGAATATTCAACATATTATAAAGATCCAGCTGTTGATGTGTTTTATTTTAATAATAACGATTAGTGGAAATACAGAAAGTTCCTCATTAATTCATCAATGAATCATAACGGTGACTTCGGTTAAAGGAAGGAATCGTTTTCTAGTAATTTGAATATTTTTAGGTTTTGGACTCTCTGAGAAAAGAAAAGACGAATGAATGATCTGATATCTGATCACATAAAGATACGAATGTTTGACGCGTTAAAGACGCTTCAGAGATCCGACAATAATAATCCTGTTAGTCTGACTG